>NW_008682329.1:0-19694 GCF_000695815.1 Acanthisitta chloris
TCAGCCTGGAGAAGAGAAGCCTCTGGGAAGAACTTATAGCAGCCTTTCAGTATGTAAAGGGGCTCCAAGGGAGCAGGAGAGGGACTTTGGACAAGGGTATGTAGTGTCAGGACAAGAGAAAATGGCCTTAAACTGGAGGAGGTCATGTTTAGGTTAGATATTAGGAAGACATCCTTCCCTGTGAGGGTGCTGAGGCACTGGCACAGGTTGCCCAGAGAAGCTGTGGCTGCTCCATCCCTGGGAGGGGTCCAGGCCAGGTTGGATGGGGCTTGGAGCACCCTGGGCTAGTGGAAGGTGTCCCTGCCCATGGCAGGGGGGGGAACTACATGGTCTTTAAGGTCCCTTCCAACCCAAACCATTCTACGATCCCTGTTAAATACAGTAAGAATCAGCTGCCTTACAAAGAGCCAAGCACGTGGACTTATTCTTCATTATACCCCAAAACATTACCTATTACCTTTCAGTTCCTCCTCATGTATTTACTGGGATGGAAGGACACAAGAAAATGGCAGCAGAAACACTCTGAAAACCACCTGGATTTGAGAAGAAAGTTACATGACAGAAGTAATGAAGAAGCCCTTACCTGTGCTGCATCCATCTCGTTCAGCATCACGACAGAGGAGCAGTTGTAATCAAACACCAGCCTCCAAAAGTCTGCTATGGTGTTGGGCAAAGGGTGTTGGGTTACAATAAAGGCAGCAGGTTGCTTGTGGCTCTAACAAAAGAATAAGATTAGTTAAAAAAAAAAAAATTCAATCAACTTTTATTCAAACGAATATTATACCCGGGAGGCTCTGGCTAGGCAATCTGAGCCATTTAACCAGATTATACAAATCACATATCCTTCTCCTTGTTATCTCTCAGCAATGAATGAATGGCTCATAATGGGATTCTTTTGCTCCCAATGAAGACATTTCATTAAAGAAGTGTCACAAGAGCAGAGATTACCCAAATCAATTATTTATATTTTGAGACTCAGCAAATAATACTAATTCTACTATTACTACTACTACTACTATCAGTAATATTAATAATTGGCAAGAAAACAGCTGGAAGCAAATACTCTCCTTTCTGCTGCTATGGCCTCGAGGAACTGCAGAAGGGATTAGCCCCATCTGCTATTGCTGCCTGGGGATGGAGTGTGACAGAGGTGGCACATTTGGATCCCAGCCATCCTTGAAGAGCTTGTGGGGCAATATTCAGAGCCTGCAACATTGGCATTTAATTGCTGATGCTATTCTTTCACCTCAAAGAAGCCCTCTGACCTCAATCTCCCTAGCCACGAGGGGTGGAACTGTGCTCCTAACCTCTGTGGGGCTGTGTTAATGAATGTTTGTGAGGCTCTCTGAGATGAAAGGCTACAAGCTGAAAACTTTATCGCTTCCAACCACGGCAGGCAATGCTTAAATGAGCCTTGAAACCACACAGGCCTTTGTGCTGTACATCTGTGAAGCAGACTTGAATCAAAAGGCACAATATTTCTAGGGTAAAAAAAAAAAAAACCCAAAAGGATTAAAATTTGGGGTTTAAAGCAAAGAAATAAATAAAATCCTAAAGCATTAAGCTGGCTGGTGTGGGGGTTTGCCTTTCCTCCTCCATGTGAGTCAGATGTGGGTGGAAGTGCTGAGCAGACCATGCTGGGAGGGGGAGAAGATGCTGTGCATGGTCTGCCCCAGCTTGCAGGGTGGCTGCATGGTGCTCCTGAGCCTGCACACGTGAGGATGGTGATGGGACATGAAGTAGAGAGAAGGAAAAAGAAATTATTTCTTGAGAAACTATCAGTCTGAATGGGATTTTTCTCTTTCTCCTTACTCTGTATTTCAAACCTAGGAACACCAGTATGGGCCAAAAACTATGTTGTACCAGACCAAAGGTGGCACCAGAGTAGCAAATAAAAGAGCAAATCTTATCTCTTAATCAAACATCATGATGTTTCTGCTATGTTTTCTTCATTGTGTGCCAGTAGAGCAGACTGCAAAACTGGCTGAACTGTAGCCTGAAGGTAAGATGTGCTTGTGGATTTTACCATTTGGAGAAAAAAGAGACATGTCCCAGCTGTTTGCTACCCGTTTCACTGTCCTATTTTAAAGGGAAGATGACACAGAGATGTTAATTACTCCTGTAAGAGAACATGTGTAGGACTGTGGGGGAATGATGATGTCAGGGACACAACATGGACTCATGTTTTCCTCCAAGCTCTGAATTAAATACAAACCCATTATCATTTCTGTCTGGCCTGACTCAGGGATGTGACTAAAGTCTCCTTTCAGAAGGATTATGTTCAATTGTTTTAGGGGAAGGTGAGGGACAGTAAGTATTTCTCCTTTCTTCTTAACAAAACCCTTTGCAGATGCAATGATGGCTTTCCAATGATTCTCATGGGAAAGATCCTAAGGTCTGTTCACTGGAAAAAGACAGAGGAAATGAAGGGGAAAGGACAGGAGTCTCAAAACCAGCTGTGGGAGAATTCCTCCCCTCTGTGGGCAGCAATAGGCCTTTGGCTGTATTCCCAAAAGCTAACTCAAGGCACAAGAGGCTAGTTTTAAACACTGCAGTCAACAGCCTGAGACAGTCTCCAGCACAGTTGTAGCTTTGAGCCCAGACTAAGTGCTTCACCCCCTGAGGGACAGTTCAAATAGTGTTCTGTGTCTAGGGTTAATTTTGGTGAGCACAGACCAGAGCAGCCTGACAAGATTGCCTTCCTGGGTCAATTCACACTTCCAAACCCAGGCTGTAGCCCATTCTAGGTGTATCATCACCTCTTCCTGCTCTACCACTTCTTCCATCATAGCTGTCATGTAATACACAGAGCAAGCTGTAAGTCAAATAAGGGCTGGGGAGAAGTTTCAAAAAAGGGATAAACATGAGAAATCTGTAAATAAACTGATCAGCACTGGGACTGTGCTGTCAGGTGTTCCCCAGCATGGGTCTGTCTTCACACAATGAAAGAACTAAAGATGGGTCAAGGCAATGTGGGATGGATCTCCTGTAAGAGTCCACGCTCAGTGCAAGACTTCAGACATGAAGTTACTGGGAAAGAAATGAATTTACAAGGTCTGTCCTCAACTCTGAAATGTGGACAATGAAAATATGGGATTTTGGCTGTTCCCTTCTGAATATTCTTTTCCTCAAAGGCTGCTGATTCCTCTCTGGAAGGATAAGGCAGAGCTGCAGAACACCATAGTGGCTGAATTTAAATGAGAGGTGAAAAATTCCTTTGTACTGAAAAAAATTCTTTCACAGGAATGTTGTGGGGAATGACACAAATATTAGCACAGTAATTTGAGGTAATGAGGGCTGAAATGTGCAAACATTCACAGTCCTTAAGAAATCACAGGATAGATTGTGCTTCTGCAGAATTGAAAAAGCACTGAACACTTTTTAAAAAAGTTTCCTTAGGCATGTTAGCAATGAAAACATCACAATCTTTCTCATAAAGTCTAAAATAAATCCTGTGACCATCTGACTGAACTTCTTAAATGCAGAAGTATCACTGTTTCCCAAAGACTGAAGAACAGACAAAATTTAAAAAGTCCAACCCTGACATTGCTAGGGAAAAAATGATGACATTTCATCCTGGATCATATTGACACATACTCCAACTGCAATAATTAGTGGCTTTAAAGACATCTCTGTCCAAAGGCAGTGAGGCACCACAGCAAAAAGAACCCATCAACATAATTTACCCTCCACAAATGACCTGTGCTGTGAGATTCTAGCCTATAAACACAGCAAGGGAAAATGCCTTCAGACAGAGTCACATCAGCTTAACTCATGTCTTTCAGCCTGAAAATATTTTGCACATCTGATCCCTGGACTCCCACATTCTTAACTGCATAAGCTCAAATCAATCACTTGCTCCACACTGGAAATTATTCTTTTCCAAGAGCTGACTGACACCACTTCTATTCCCAATGTACACAGAAACCAGTGATGGGATGAGCTGTCCCACCACATCTTTGTGCATCTGCCTTTCTGTGATCCAACCTCAGGAGTTTCTTTGCCAAATATTTTCCACCAACGGCAGAACTACACAAGGAATGTGATAATCATAGAATCATCAAGGTTGGAAGAGACCTTTAAGATCATCAAGTCCAACCATTAACCTGTCATGGCTAACCCTTAAACCCTAATTCATATTTTCCAGCCTCTGATCCAGAGGCCCCTTAAACGATTCGAGGGATAGTGACTCCTCTACCTCTCTGGGCAAACTGTCCAGTATCTGCTCTGACTCTCCCCTGTCTCAGCTCAAGGCCATTCCTTCTAGTCCACTCCCTGCAGCCATGGCAAGAGAGTTCATCCCCACCTCTCTCTCAACCTCATAGTCTAGGTGACACATTTCTGTGAAGAGAAAATGCATGTGCTTTGCCCAGTTTGGACATGACAGACCCAGAAACTACAGGCCAACAAGGTTTTTTTTTGCTTTGGATCCCTTTCTCCTGGAAAAGCATCCTGAGAAGGAATAAAGTCAGAGCAGACTGAGCCTGGTGGGGACAGTGCAGTGCTGCTTACATCCATGAGTGCAGCATTGATGTAGTTACTCGATTCACCATCCACGGAGATGAGGAAGGGCAGGCACCGGTCCAGGGGCAGCACATCCATGCAGCGATTCTTGTCGTGGTTCCTGGGCAGGAGCCCAATGCTGCAATCCTCCGGCCGAACCCGCGGCGTCACGATGTTGAGAGTCTGGGAAGGGACAGAAAGACAGAAGCAGGTTGACTACCTTTGAATTTATTTCCAAGAAGGATGCCACATGCACAGTATGTTGATTTCAAAGGCACTTCGACCAGCAAATCTTTGGGAACCCAGAGAAAGGAAACAATGGAGCACTAAGGAACTTGTTGCTGTTATAATACATTGCATTTTGCAGATCATCCTGAAGAGCTCTTGCAAAAATCATTAGCTCCAGCAAAAATTGAGGGAACTATACACCTGCCAACCATTTCCAGCTCTAAAACTCCAGAGCAGTCAGGCAATATTTCTGTTCTTTCCTAGAAGCTGGAAATAGCTGTCAGATGTACAAGCTGCAGTTTAGCTGGTCATGGGGTGAAACCTCCTCCTGTTTCTACCACCCCTGGGGTGGAAGCACAAATCCTTCTCCCTCTGCAAGTGGATCCTGTGCAGGTATACTCTGAGTATGCCTGACTCACCCAGCAGGTCAGACTGGGTTCAAATCCTCCTGTGATTCCTCAGTCAAACCACTGAATTATCTGAATAATACATATAAAACCTAAGAGAAAACGTTGTGGGTTTGTTGTTTTGTTTGTTTTTTTTTAACAGGAAAGTCTATCTGTTTCATATATTATTTAGATTGCTACTTTCCTTTTGGAGTGTCACATAGGATGCTTCACTTACACAGTCATGGCTAATCTCTGGTCTCTTGCTGTCAGTCTTTTTACCATTATCTGTCTTTTCCACAGCTTGACAAACTATATTTCTTTAAATCTATTTTTCTTTTGTGTTCTCTCTTGTGAAGGCTTCCTGACAAACTAGCTCTGGCTGGTCAACAGGGATCAAAAATGGCAAATCAAAGTGAACACAACTTAACACCAGCACTTAAGTGGTGCTAGATCAGTGGCTATCTGATGTCAATGTTCTTTCTTGTTACATCTCCTCTTCCTGAGCAAAGCCCATGAAGTCCTGCAGTGAGCTCTTTGCAGCCAGAGGAACACAGAATATTTAGGGGCCAAAAAAAAGCTTACAAAGAGCATGACTTCTGCCACAGAGAGGTTATGACTGGAGAAAAGAGGAGGGTCAAACAATCCAAGATAAAGGAATGTGTCAAAGTATAAAATCTGAAATAATACAGTGGCTCTAAATTATGCAGCTTCTACAGAAAGTCCCTTTGTCTGGAGAAGGAAGGCAGCTAGCCTGGCTGGGGAAACAACAGGAAATCTCAGATCTCAGTGCAGATAATTAGGCAGGTGACTCGTTAGGGATTTACTCCTGTCTATTTTATAGCCTTCTCCTCTCTCCCTTGTTTCTGTACAGATTCAGATTACAAAACCTCTCCAGAACAAGCTTTTGTGTGTTCAGACAACATGTACTGCATGAGAAATACATCCAGCCTTACCTGAAGGCCAGTGGGACCTAAATAATACAAACTGCATCCACAGATCTATAGTTAGATCAACTGGTTCATAAAGATTGTAGCAAAGATACCAGCTTTTGCATTAAATCCAGACAATTAGGGCTGAAGAATGCTCTGAGCCAAAATCCTGCAAAAATAGATTCTACAACTAGACAGACACCAAACCTCTTATGCAAAGTACAGCAGAGCATTTCCTTCCCACAGGAGCTGCCAGCCCCTGGCAGCTCAAAAGAACAAGCACAGAGGCGACAAATCTCGTCTCATATCATGACAAAATACACCCAGCAAGAGATGACTTTTTTTTAATAGCATAACAGCATTTGATGAAGTTCTGCTTTGGCTCCTTCATGCCAAGCGTTCAGAACCAGAAACACTTACAGATCTGATAGCACTTGATAAAACCAGATCTTTTTTTTAATTGAACTGTCATCAGTTGGGATCCACATTCTTTATCTCACTATACCAACCCTGATGGTTCCCTGTAAGGATTCAGCTAAAAACCACACATTCTCCCTTTGCATAGAGAGGGAGGAAAAGAGGCCTTTGACTCAGGCTGGGGTTCCTACAAGACTTTGCTGTGAAAGGGGGTGGGAATTTACCACAATTTAAGGAATCTCTACCTTTTTACTGCTGACCACAAGTGGCCTCAACAAATAGCAGAGGTGTCTCCCTTTCCCATCAAACTCACCTTGCCACAAATTTCCCACAATCTTACGCTTTTTGCCATGGTGGAAAATCACAGAATGGCCTGACTTGGAAGAGAACTTAGAGATTATGTTGTTCCAGCCCCCTGACATAAGGACACCTTCCACTAGCCCAGGTTGCTCCAAGCCCCATCCAACCTGGCCTGGAACACTTCCAGCCACAGCTGCTCTGGGTAACCTGTGCCAGTGCCTCAGCACCCTCACTGGGAATAATTACAAATACATGAGGAATAAGACTGGAAAACATAGGTCAGTGTTCTGCAGGGTGAGTTCTCCACTGTGTAAGAGGTACACATGCACAGGGCTCATGGCTCGAGTGTCCCAAGCCCATTTATCAGGGTGGGATAAACAACAGTGACAGCAAACAGTGGTAGGTCCCCATTCTGTTGTTTGCCCCAGGCAAAGAGCACTAAGTCGACACTTCTGAATTTTACTGCATGTCATTTTGGTTCTCATCACCAGGTGCATGACAAAACTTCTACAGTGAACTGAGGGATTGAGTTCACTGAAAACTAATAATAGCCAAAATATTGCTCACTGAGCTCCCTCTCTTCTCTGTGTGGAAGGCTGTCAACAAGTTGATTGTCAAGACCTGGAAGCAGCATATGAGCCATGAGAATGGATAATAAGGTACCTTGAGGCAGAAATGTTTCTGTATAAATTACAGAAGAAAATGAACAGCAGAATATTTGTTGAAATGAGAAGTACAACATTATGTGTGAAAATTAGTACTCTTGCTCTACTGCAGAAATGGGGAAAGTTTTTTCCTTGCTGAAGTCTGAGAAGTTCATACTCAGAAACAAACCTCTGCCTGATCCAGTAGTATAACAACAAAAATCAACAGAAATCAGGCCTTGGCTCAGCGTCCCCGTTCTCTGCTCTGTTGGAAATCATAAAATAACACACAGAAATTGATTAAACAACTTCAATACACCAACTGCAGTGACTGAGATATATGAAATTACCTGAAACTCATCTTTTATCTGGCTGGAATTGGTCTGTGGATCCAGTCTGCTGATGTTGTAATATATGGATCTGAACTCACAAACTGGAATGGCTGTGTTGCCACAGAGACATGCCTCCAAAATGGCATCATGGACAAACACATACTGCTCCTGCACAGGGAAAGGGATCAAGTATTAAAATCATGTTTTCAATACAGATCATGAAATAGCACACTTCTTTTTTTTTCTTAAATCATGCCCAATATGCATATTTGGCTCTGTTTCACATGGAGACAAATTACTCAGTGTGCTATGTGACAGCTTTGTGAGCATATTTCATCCATCATTGAATGTGAGGTCTCATGTATTTGTTAAATTTACAAGCAAAATGGGAAGTTGACACTCTCAGGAATGTTGGGACAAAATGGGGATGGGCTGAGGAGGAAATAAGGATGCAAAGCCTTTCTGTTCACAATTTTAAGGCAATGATCAGGAATGGACCTCTGATAACACCAAAGAATTACAGAATAGTTTTGGCTCGAAAAGACCTCTAAGAGTATTGAGTCCAACCTTAACCCAACACCGCCAAGCCCACCATTAACCATGTCCCCAAGTGCCACATCTACATGTCTGTCAAATCCCTCCAAGGATGATGACTCCACGACTGCCATGGGCAGTTGTGCTAGGGCTTGACAATCCTTTCAGTGAAGAAATTTTTTCCTAGTATCCAATCCAAACCTCCCTTGGCACAACCATACAGAACCAACTGTACTGACAGGTCACCTCCATCTGTCTCTTCAGAACCCTTGGTATTCTGGGTAAAGCTCTTTCCTTGAAGTAAATATAAGAAGTCCAACAAAGTGAACAGCCCTTCTCCATTCCAGGCTATTGTCCTGCCCCTCAGGAGGGGAAGACTCTGAAGCACATACATAAAATTTGTGCAGCAGCTTAACAGTTCCATCAATGTCTGAGCAGTTGCTAGACACTACATGATGGAGCAGCTTGCTTAATCAGCACCCAAAGCTTGAATCAAGGATGTTTTGTTTGTTTAGCTCTCAATTGACATACACTAGGTACTACTGGAGTCTGCAGTATTCCTATGAATGAGTCATGAGAGGATTCAGGAGCTCATTTTTCCTACTATGAGAATAAAATTAATCAGCAATGCACAGACCTAAACTTCAAGGTTTGCCCTCCTGTCGTGGAGACTCTGAGTAGCTGCCAGTGAATGTGATTTGGTGCACATCTGGGCATGTTTAGTCACTGAAAGTTCTGCATCATCACAGCACAGAGTGAGCAAGTGTTGGTTTAATGAATTGCTGGGCTCCTGGTGAGCAGAGAAGCTGACAGAAAAGCAGCATGTCATAAAGGAAGACCTGCTGGCACCCACCTCTGTCTGCACCAAATTGACCCTTTGGGATCGCAGCTCTCGCACACAGTTAAATATATCCACCACACCTTCGTTCTCTGCCATGTCGAGCATGATGTCGATGGCAATGAAGCACCCTGTTCTCCCAGCCCCAGCACTGAAAGAGAGAAACCAGGAGGGTCTTGGTGACCAAGGGAGTGTGGAGAGACAGGGCTCTGTGGAGGAGGAAATCACAGCAGCACAGACACAGCTCTCTTCTCCTGGGAGCAGCTCCCACTCCCTGATGGGTTCACTTTTCTGTGTACCTAAATGAGCCTTTAGATTAAAATTGAAGAGGATGAGGTGAAATAATATTTCTTGAAAGGGAAATGGACACAAGGAGCAGGAAGAAAAGCTCTGTGTTATTGAACACCAACAAAATATTAGTAGCAGGAAGAAAAGCTTTGTGTTATTGGACGCCAACAAAAAATGACTCTATGAAAATAATCATGATGTTTTACAGGCTGGTTCACACCTCTCATCACACAGGATGAGGGAGAGCAGCCTCTGGACTGCAAACAGACACAACTCCAGAAATTTTATTCCGTGGGACTCTTTAAAAGGCACACATGTTGACTCAAGGGGGCATGATGAAAGGGTCTCAATCCTTCACTTCAAGTGTTACTTTTCCCTGTTTAATCCAGAGGAGTTTGGGTCCCGAGGAGAGTGATTTTGAGTTATGGGTTGTAAAATTATACAGAGAGGAGCTGGAGGCTACTCAAAACCTTCAGTTCAGAGCTCCCTGCTGCTTGTGAGAACTGGGCCATCTCCTGCAGAACTGTGTTGTCATCGTGTCCTCCTTCCCTCCCGGGAAATCAGCCAAGCTGCTTAGGTGTGAAGGATAGAGAGAGGAGAACATCTCTTCACATTACTCCGAGGGAAGGAGGAAAACTCTGCTCAAATCAGGGAAACTTTAGCTGCATGAAAACTCCAGCAGAGCCGAAAGCAAGGAGATATGAATGACCATAAATTAATGGACCAGATTAATCAGCTGCTGAATAGAGAGAAGATATTTTTCATTTGCAGAATTTTAATGAATAAGAGGCATTTCCTCTCCCTTTATCTCTCAGCTTTTCAGAATTTTAACAAATAGTTATAACATTTCTATATTTAGAGGATCCTGGCACTTCATAAATATCGAACAGTGATATTATCCAGCCAGGCATTGGGAGGGAGAATTTGATAATTACCACTTAAAGCAAGTCATTAAAATTCAAAAGCAGATAAATAACATAGAGGAAATGGCATTTGATCATTAAAATGAGAAGGGTGACAAATCTCTCCTTGCTTCCTTGGTGACAATGAATCAGGTTCAGACACCTTCCAGGGCCAGAGCAATGTCATGGCACCAAGGTACCAAACCCAGGCCCTGAGCTCTAAATGAATTCCCTTGTGCCAGCTCCTCAGGCTTAGCTGTGTTTGACTATAAAACTGATTCATTGCTTCCTAAAAATCCCAACAAAACAAAACACCCACCCAACCCAAAACTGTTAAAAAAAGATACGATTTAATTGATTTTCTTTTTTAAAGCAGTTGTGGGATGTATTCTCACTCTCTTTCTGAATACACAGTGTGGGAACTAGAGTTAATTCCTGTAGATTGGTTAGGGCTGAGATTTTGGGACAGCCAGCTCTGTACTCTAGCCTTGTGCTCCAGCCACATCTTTAGATCACACATGCCCTGAGCCCTGCAGACACAGCCGCTGCTACAAACCCAAACTCTGGTTTTGTAGCAATGTCTTTCCTTGCATTTGAAGTCATTTAACTCCTTTTATTTACTCCCTGAAAGGCACTGGGCAAGATTTTGGTCTGATATTTCCATTCCAGCTCCTGGGCTTTAAGGAAACTAAGGTGCCCAAGGGCTGGCAGCCAGACCTGGGCAGCCAGGCTAATGTTTCAGATCATAAAATCACAGAATGGTTTGTGTTGCAAGGGAACTTATAGATCATCTAGTTCCAACCCTTTGCTATGGGCAGGGACACATTTTGTAAGACCTTTGATGCTGGCACAAAGCTGAGCTGCAGTGCTTGTGGGTACAGAAAAGCAAAGTTGCTTTAAAATTCCCTTTTTGTTGCCATTGTCCCTTCTACCACATGAGGTTTGTTGAGCCTAGAATGGCTGTCCCAGATATTTACCACTTTCCCAGCATCTAACAGATGAGCATCTAACAGAGTATAGGCCACTGGGGGGTCTTCTACATTTGAAAGGTCCTCTCTGACCTACTTCCATTGTCTTCAATTCACACCAGCTTGGCTCCAGAGCTGCAGCTTTAGGAGAGAAAAACACATTGTGCTTTGTTTCCTAGTGAGACCCACAAATTATACTCTTAAACAAACAAAGCACAGTTGATTATTGCCAGGCGAGAAGAAAAGAGATGAAAAAGCTGGTGGAGAAGAGGGTGAGGTGAAGATCTGGCATACCTGCAGTGCACAACAATGGGTCCTGCTTCTGGGGGGTTGAGGAACTTGACCTGCCGGACGAAGCCCAGGAGACCTGTGGCATAGCAAGGAACCCCATGGTCTGGCCAGCTGGTGAAGTGGAACTGCCGAATCTCTCGGATCTCATGGTAGCCTTTCTGAGGAGACAGCACAGCCTCTATTTTTCTTCCATCAGGCTGCAATCAGCATATTCCAATCCCTGCTCCCTTCCCTCACACAGAGGGATAACAAGCAGTGAGCTCTCACTACACACAGGAATGTGTGATGCTGCTTTTCACTCTGAGAGGTTTTGAGCTGAACTCAAATAACCAAGTCAAGTGGGTAAGGCACACCTGAGGACTGGGAAGGTGCACACCAGCTCCCAGTTCTGTGGTCTCAGAGTTCAAACCCAGCTCATTAGGAATGTCACAGGGTGACCTTGGCCCCAGCACACCCTTTACTGCATTTATCTACCTCCTTTGGTGTTATTGCCATAAACCGCCTTTACGGCATTTATCCACCTCCTTTGGTGTTATTGCCATAAACCACCCAGAAGTCTCTTTTAAATCCTGGTTGAGGCATTGAAGCAACAGCCTGGGGAATGAACCCCTAGAGAGTGGGCATGGCCCAGGCAACAGGAGATTTTCTGCCAGCTGCTGCCAAAAATACTCAGTTTGAGATTACAGCTGGTGGTGGAAAGGGCAGGAACTGGGAACCAGACCCATCACTTGCCTTTTCTGTGATTCCATTATTTCACATACCAAGTTATTGGTATCAACACCTCTTGTACATGCCTTGCAAAGGGTAACTCAGAAGTGTTGGTCAGCTGTGATGCTTCATTGTGAAGGAAATGTGGGTGAAATCCAGCAGCAGGTCCTCTAACCTGTCAGCTTTTGGCATTAGCATGTCTCACCAAGTTTTCCAGTGATTTAATGAGCCATGGAGCTGATGCATCAGGAAACTGAAACAATATTCCCAGTGTGGCTGAAGTTCATTTAGCAGGAATTTTGGAAAAGCTTTAAAACCACTTACTGAGTGTTTGGAAAGTAATTTGGACAGACCTGGAATACTCTGACACTTAGACTTCCAATTTTTAATTACAAGTAACATAATTTTCCAAATCCTGCCAATTTGAGGATAGTTTCTATACTCTTGCTTTTATTATAGTCTCATTTCTGTTGAAAGGGGACCCTACCTGGCATCCATTTGAACTTTTTTTCATCTGCCATTTGCCACTATGAAACAAGACAGTTATTATTCCTGGCATACCATCAGCTACCTGCTGGCTTTTGGATGCATCTGTACTTCATGCACTGGGGATTCTACTTTCGTGGTTACATCAAGATGTTCATGTAAAATCATTTGTCCAAAAATGGAATCTCTGTCAAAAATTTACTTCTCTAAAGTGAAACCTGTCCAAATAGTAACAGCTCCCACTTCCAAGAGCATTCTGGATATGTTTCCCAGAGTTCATATTTCTGAAGACAAATGAGGTGTTGTATCAACATTTCAGCTGACTGAAGACTTCCTTACCTTTTGGACAGTGAACGTGCGTATGACATACTCTGCCAACGGCTCTGTCTCAATTAATGTGACTTTAATATCTCCATACACCTCTGTGTCATCTGGCCAGTATCGAACACATTTTACCTGGGGGGAAAACGAAAGTATTGAGAAGAACTAGCTCAAGTTGAGTCACAGCTGACCTACATTTATTTTCCTCCACTTTCAAGCTGAATCAAAAACAAACTTTTTTTTTCTGATGCACAGACCCTGTCAAAATTAACTGTATAAATTAGATCTAAATTCCTTTATCATATATAGAAAACACAGGAGGATTTTTTAAAGTTGCCTCTGTTGTCAACACAAATGTAAATGATGCATTTAGATTTTAAGTCTTCCTTGAATTCCACACAAGCCCTACCAATATATCAGGTGTACAGAACACCTGGTGGTCACTACCACCAGCCCCTTTGAGAAAAATCTGTGCTATTGCTACTGTAATTCTGAACTCTCTCTGTTTTGCCAAAGAATTTCAGTTCATGGGGATTGTGGGATACTTATTCATATACTGTATTTGTTTGACTCTGAGCTTTCTTTATCAGATGTGGACACAAACTTGGCATTTTACCAGCTGTGACAGGCCTCAACAAAGGCTCAAGAAAAAAATCTCTTGATCACATCAACATATCCCAGCTTAGCCTGTTCTAGAAGCCATGTGCAAAGCTAGCAGGAAAAATAAAAGCCAAGGCTGTGAAGCTCCAGAAGGGATATTTAGGCTAACAAAGACTATCAGGTTATTAAAAGCTCTAGCATGAAAGAGTGGAACAACACCTAAAAGCTGAGGCAATTAGCTGCTGCAAAGCAGGTTTCATGTTCCAGTTCCAGTCATAATTGAAAAGGGTTTTATAAATATTAAATATGATTAATGTAGGTTTGTTGTGGGTTTGGGACTTTTTTTCACACAGAGGCATTTATTTCAAACTGAAGTGTCAGTAGAAGGTAAAATAGAGTAAGTAACAATAAATGAACAGAAGCAGCTGGCATTCAACCATGAGATCTAAGGGAAATCAAACACAAAGCAGCTGAATTACTAATGGCTGCGAGTAAACTATCATTTAAATTTGTCTTAGACCCAAAGAAAAGTGACAAATAGCAGGATAAAAATTTAAGAGGCTAAAGTTTCTTGGCTGAGAAAGCTTCTAAACCAAAGACCACCAGGAGTGGGAAGAATATGCAGGGGAGAGCCACCCCAGCCATGCTGCCTTCTTGCTCCCTAAAGTCTAGCCTATACTTTTGGAGTTATCCATGTTTGTCCCATCATGGGCTTTGGAAATTGCCTTGTGCTGACACAGGGACTCATGGTTCACCCTGGGTCCAAGAGTGAATTGGGGAACAGGAGGCCAATGCTGCTTGGTGGCCCCAAGATCGAGCTGTGCACATCATACCACCGTGGAACGGTGACCCCAGGAACTCCAGGCTTTGAGCTGTCATTTAAAGAGCTCTCTTGATAGTTTGAGCACTAGTCACACATTCTCATCCCTCAGGATTTTTCTGGCTAGAGAAGTATTCAAATCGTACAGATAAAGAATAATTATTACAGAAGTACATTTTTCCTTCTGTACTGAAAGAGGAGACAGCTTCTCAGCTAGCATAAATTTGTATAACTCTGCCAAAGCCCAGACTTACAGCAGGAACAGGATCCTTATCAGTTTAGAAGGGAAGCAGCTAAGTATTACAAAATCTTGCACTTTAGAGAAAAACCCAGAGAGGCTGAATTCATTTCCTTACTACAGGAAGCAAAAGGCATTTCACAGCTGAGCTTGCCTGAGCAGCAACACTGTGTTAAACCCAGTTCTGGTCTGGTTTACACATTGGGGAAGTGGTACCTTACCCTGCCCACTTCCACCAGGTTGGTGACCATGACAACACTTGCAGAGTTTTCTTGCCAAATCATTCTCCAGAAATCCTTCACTGTCTCTTGCATTGGCCCTGGGGCAGGAGAGAAGACAAAAGGACATCTCAAGAGGGTGGATTAAAATGCCAACAACTCTTCCCAGGCATTCTTCAGCCATTGTCCTGCTCCCAACAGGATCCTACTTTCCCTTTCAGAGCATCCCTCTGTGATTCAGGGTCACAGACATGAAGGGCCTGGAGCTCTCTGAGATCAGACACTTCCTCACAGCAGGTATTTAAGGTTCCAGCATGCTGGCTGCAGAGGTGATGGCTATATTGCAAACAATGGAGATGGCTCCAGTAGGTAATTGTGTGTAAGTGATGGGAGATGGATGCACCGTATAGTGAACTAAGGCTGCATTGAAATTTGTTTCTGATACAGCACTAAATTTACTCTATTTCACACTTCAATATTGATTAATTATGAAGGAGGAAGGAAACAGGCAGAAATTAGCCCTTTTCTGAAGTTTTCCCATAAAAAACTGAGGTTCCAACAGCCAAAGAGCCTCACAAGAGGTATATTAGAAGAGCTTCTCTTTGACCTTATTTCCTTCCTCTCTTCTACACTGTAGATGAAATCCTTCCACAAACTCACTTCGCCCACTCTGTCCATAATCCATTCTCTGCATTCTCTGCCTTCCTGCATTCCCTATACCCACACACCCTCAAATACCAGTTTTATTCTAACATCTTTCTTTAGTCTTTCAATAGGGACGAGCCAGCAATGAAGCCATAAAGCAGAAATTAAGAGTAATTTCTATGAACATCACATTTTTGTAAAGAATGCACAAAAATGAAGACAAATAATGATAGAGGAAGTGATCATGGTGTAAGAGCTGGGGCAGTGATGCAGGAAAATTGCACCCTGTTGTAGAGATCAGGAGTAGGGAGGTTTGTAAACTATCATGGATAGTTCTCAGCATTGAATTGGGTTGAGATTTTATTTCTTTTCCTAAAGACATAGGAAACTCATCAACTAACTTATAGAAAAGTGCTGTTCAAATGCATTTCCTACTAGTTCCCAGTACCAAAGGCTCATCAGTCACAGGCTTATTCACACTGCACACCTCAAGCAATTCCACTCCAGAAGGTAAACTCAAGATCCATAAAGTCTCTTTTAGTTCTAATCTCATCCTTCATGCACAAAGGACACATTCCAGATTGAACTGCCACCTCTGAAGTGACATTTTTTATTCCTGTAGCTGAGATTTTGTGTTTGAGTGCCTTAATGATCTTGGATCATTTTATATCTTTCCCTTTTGTGCCCCTAGAAGTTTGAGGATGCTCCCCAGAACAGGCAATGCCACCCCATAAATAGCTCTTACAACAGTTGAAAACAGCAGTGGGTTTACAAATATTTAGACATACAAGAATGAACTTGCCTTGAGTTGCAATGTAGTGGCGAGGCCTGTGGTACCCCTGGAAGAAGAGAAAACAGGAGTGTGTGTGAGAGCACAGATCACAGCTCAGCCAAAGCACACCATGGATTTGATACTTTCCAGGTACAACTGACAGTGCATAACAGGGTAGTGAATGAATGAATCAAGGGGGCAACTAGGTTTTCCTGTGAGATTTTAAGTGAGAGTATCTTGCTCAGGCTGAATATTGAAATCTCATGATGCCAAAGATAAAACAGGATTGGGCACAACTATTTCCTCAAAGAAACACAAGTCTTGTGCCTAATCTGTGGGTAACTAGGAAAACAGATAGGTAAAACACCTCACCTTCTTGTTTGAAAAGAAGAAAGGTATGCACTTGCCTCTGTATGAAAATGCAGCTTATCAGTACTGTGTAACTTCACTAGCTGCATTTTTTCATTCCTTAAACTCTTCTAAAATTCTAAACATCAGGACATTTAGACATCTAAACTTGGTCATGCTCCTAAGATTTAGGAGTTGCTTACAAGAAACGCAGGTTCATTTGATCATAGAATCGTAGAATCAGCCAGGTTGGAAGAGACCTCAAAGATCATCAAGTCCAACCCTACTGTGCTTACTAGACCATGGCACTAAGTGCCACATCCAGTCTCATCTTGAAAACCTCCAGGGATGGTGAATCCACCACCTCCCTGGGCAGCACATTCCAATGTCTGATCACTCTCTGTGTAACAAATCTCTTCCTAATATCCAACCTAAACCTCCCCTGATCATTCTGTGTGTGAGGGAAGCTGCTTTCTGAATGCTGTAACACTAAACAAATTGTCATTCTATTTACATTCTGCACTTCAGCTTTGTAAGAAGTTGGTAAGTCTCAGATTTCAACTAATGCTATTGTGAGGGGCTGATATTGATTTCTGCATCTGTCATTTAGCCCAAATTCCACTTAAGTTGGTGGATCTGTCAAACAGAGGAAATCTCCATCTGTCCAGATTGGTCAGACAAAATAAACTGGAGACTGAGAACCTTCTCCCTGTCACAACACAATGTTTGTATAACATTCAGCTGTCATTCATATCAGATCAACAGCCTGTCCCTATGTCAGATGCACCAAATTCCTAAGCAGACTTGTCACAGGCATGTGTGTCATGGGGGGAATGTCCATGAGCCTTACATCTATATAATTGGCATTGATGTAGTCAGAGTGAGGGTCCCCATCCAGCAGCTGCAATCTCACTCTTGAGTGATCATCTGAAAGAAGGAAAGGAAAAAAAGTGACAGTAACGATAAAGAGGAGTTTCCAAGTGGTTTGTTTTATCTGCTGATTCCTGCGAGTGGGTATCATAGAATATCCTGAACCTGCAAAGATCACTCCTGGCCTGGCACAGAACAGCTCCAAGAATTCCACATGTGCCTGATAACTGAGTAATTGAATACTTACAATAATAAAAAAAAAAAAAAACCTGAAATAATATAACATGTATTCCTGTTCCTAAAAGCATTTTATTTTGTGTTTAAGATGCAAAACTTAGATTCTTAGGTTAGTGCTCATTCCTACTCTCTCTTCAATATATTCACTGCTGTCACCATAGTCCTTACAGACCTTTTAGGTCACAATTGCTGCTTGGTTTGGGGATCTTGGGACAGATCTTTGCAGGGTCTATCTCCATTCCAAAAACCATCTTCCCACTGGGAAGTTACAGCTGTCCTGGCTTCCTCTGAGCTCTGGAAACTGAGGCAAGAGTTAAGCTGACAAGATCAGGATAAAAACAAATAGGTCACCACAGAGGTATAAGAGATTAAGGAGGGTAAAATGGCAAATGAGACCTTGCAAATTAGAAATGGCACAACCCCAAAACTTGAAAGGAAATACAGAAGGAAATCAGAGCAACTTTCCTTTAGGCAACTCACAGAACTCTCAGTGGCAAAATGGCATCACGAAAAAGACAAGAACACTAGAAGTGTTCATCTTTGTGAGGAGGTTCAAAGCTACATTAGATAAGGCAATAAAAAAACAACAGAGATCAATCTTTGCATCTCCCTGCACACTCCACAGCTGAGAGGCAGAAAGGAATGACTCCAGAGGGTAGATTATGGATATGATTTGCCACCAAGGGAATATTTTGATCTTTCTCTGGAACAGCTGGTGCTGGGCTCTGTCACAGGAGATGCTCCAGAGCTGGGCTGCTGATGTGATTTGCTCTGGCAATCCCAGCACTGGTATGTAATTAATTGCAGAACTGCTATCTAAGGGCCAGTTGCTTGGCAGAGGCTCCTGGGTTACAGGGGCACTGCTGGCCATGCTATGCTCATTTGCAAAGCATTTTTTAAAAGAAGTAGGATATCAAGTCCATTAAGTTTACTTCCTCCCTACCAGCTATACAGACCACAGGACTCAGTCAGTAAAGCATTAATGTTTAGCAGCACTTTGCAAAATATAGGCCTAAGAATGATTTACATTCAATTAAAAGGAATCATAGCAAGGAAACATAAAAATACGAGGTGTGATCCTGCAGTAACTCTGTCAAAAAGGGGTTTAGTCAAGACTTAATTAAATGTAGAATCAGATCATAATTGTGAAGACAGATGTGCAGGCAGTTCTGAGACCCAAGACTTGGATATATATTAAATATTCATCCAGTGTAAAGGAATGATTCGACCCTGTTCATTCTTTGGGTGAGATTTACACACCTAAAAAAATACAACCACACTGCTGCATTTATCAAATCCCAAATTTGCATTCAAAGAAGGTTATGCAGGTGAATCCATCAAAAGCTCTGTTATATTTGTATTAATAAATATAACCTTTGTAGACACAGGGAAGTGGGTATATTTCTCTGAGTGCTGATGTTCCCAATTACCTGTGCTCAAGGCAACTGCACGAGGAGTTGCAGTAAATCATGTGCTTAGACAGACAACAAAAGAATTTATACTTAGAGCAATTCACAAAGACAGACAAAGAGCTGATTAAACTGGACATCTGGATGAAATACAGAAAAACTCCTGTAGACAATTTCACACTTGCAATTCAAGGCAGCAAACTAAGCTTGTTAAGAGTCACATGGAACATAAACAAAGAAAAACAAACCCTAGAGCTACCTGTGGGAGAGAAACATTTATTGACTCCATTTGATGCCACAAGAGAATGAAGTTAGGAAAGTCTCAACTTATTAAAACAATAGAATCATAAAATCATAGAATTTAAGGCTTGGAATGGACCTTACAGATCATCTAGTCCCAACCCCCTGCCCTGGGCAGGGACACCTCCCACCAGAGCAGGTTGCTCAAGGCTTTAGCCA
>NW_008682329.1:19707-33010 GCF_000695815.1 Acanthisitta chloris
AGCCACAGCCTCCCTGGGCAACCTGGGACAGTGTCTCACCACCTTCACAGGGAAAAACCTTCTTCTACTATCTAACCTAAACTTCCCCTCTTTCAATTTGAATCCATTACCCCTTGTCCTATCCCTGCAGTTCCTAACACAGAGTCCCTCTCCAGCTCCATGTAGGCCCTTCAGATGCTGAACAACTAAAACTGAGGAGACCAGAAATGCCCCTAATGACAGGTGAAACAAATCTTAGGGTGATTCTCTATAGTGGAACAAAGACATGTCTATGCACAGAGTGTAGCTCAAGTGCTCTGAATAACCCTTGAGGAAGAACCTGACTCTCTTCCTTTAATAGAGACAAACTCCAAAATGAAGTTTCAGCTCTTTGAGCCAATCCTTAGCTAAAAACTTCAACAAGACAGGATGAATAGCTCTGGAGGGAGCTGAATGGGGAAAACCTGGGAAGTAGGAGATCTATGCATTTCAGACAGCTATGAATAAAGAAAAGATGTTCTGTAGCTGCAAAAAGTGTTGCTGATTGTTTGGATTTTTTCCCTTTAAGCCAAATATGGTTATTCTAGCTGAAAAACAGTAAACTATGAAGAAATTATCATTATAAATATATAAAATTTTAAAAAAAGAAGACAGGTTTAGGGTTGATTATGTGGTACTTGGGAATATGCTTTAATGGTGAACACAGTAGCTCTGGGTTAACAACTAGACTTGATGGTCACAGTGATATTTTCCAACCTTAATGGTTCCATGAGTGTATTTTTGGACCAACTGAAAAAATATTTTTAGCTTTGGCAGGACAGAATTCAAAATATTTCATTGCATATTTTACAAAAATGAGATTAATCCTTTGTGGAAGATTTATTGCTTGGAAGAGTGTGAACAGTGCAGCAGCAAAAAATTATCTGTGTACATGGCAAGCACACAAAATATTAATGATGACTTGTCTTTAAGCTCGTTCATAAGTTGAGGAGCACAGTCTGGATAAAAGTTCCTAAAATAATTTACCTTGTAAATCCATTTTTTTCCCCCAAAACACATAGAATTTGGCTTTTTATTTAATGGAAAGGGGGAAAACCCCATTGCAAATTATTATGCTCTTAGCAATAACAATCTTGCACTTAATTTTTTGCCACCAGACTTTGAAGGCTTTTTAAAGAGCAGCAAATGTCTTCATCTTCTCCCAATGGTTAAAATTTATTTCTGATTCTTCCCTCTATCCACTGAATGACATCAGCCAAGGAGACAAAGTATTTGGCACACTAAAAGTGTCTCTCAAATTTACCACACATTATATCCTTGTGTGTTACAAATGGACTACAAGAAACATTAAAAATGGAGGGAGAAACAGAAAAAAATTGCATTCAGGACCACAAAAAAAATGGAAATAGGCTGTAACAAATGTATAAACGATGTTATTTCTCCCTGTTTACTACAGTCTGTATGCAAGTTAGCAGAACTCCAAATTTGTGTGAAGAGTACTTTGACTGGAAATTGTTCTTAAAACAGATTTCAGAAATGACAGGATTTTCACTAAAGAGCTCTGAGCTCCCATTTTAGCACAAAATTGTTACTGTTTTAAACTTCTGTCAAAATTCCCATTAGTGATCATTTGAAATATCATTGCAATTCTTCCATGTCTCATTTTGACACCAGCCCTGGATTCATCTCACTCAACTTTCGCCATCTAAATATTGCACTGTGAGTCTAAACTTCCTGTCAAGGCTCCCCACAGAGTCAGTGGAGAAACACAGACATCTTTAGAAGTGATTCAACCCAGCTCTGGTGTGAAAGGATGATTTGCCCTTTGCAAGGCCACTCTGTCCTGGTCCTGGACTGTGCCTCAAGAGCAAGGTGTGATAAATCCTGTTCTCCTGGGATCATATACCATGGCCATTGCACAGACAAGCAAGAGTTGAGGCACTGCAGAAGAAACCATGGAATAAAAAGGCTTGGAAGATGAAAAACATGTTCTAAATCCAATACTGATGTGTGAGACACTGGCACAGGTTGCCCAGAGCAGCTGTGGCTGCTCCATCCCTGGGAGTGTTCCAGGCCAGGTTGGATGGGGCTTAGAGCAACCTGGGCTAGTGGAAGGTGCCCCTGCCCATGGCAGAGAAGTGGAGTAGATGATCTTTTAAGGTCCCTTCCAACCCAAACCATTCTGTGAGTCTATGCAGGAGTTTTTATTTTATACCTTATCTTTGTCTGTGGGCAAGAACTGCACTCCACTTGCACATCAGCTGAAAGCTCCATTAATCTCTCTCTTGTTCATCTCTTCCCCCACAAAGTTCTCTGATTAATTCACAGTTTTCCAGCCCAAAGCATACTGCAGTCAGGAAAGGAAATGAAGCAACTTTCTCTCCTGTCTTTTGTCTTCAACCCAATAGTTTTTAGTGGACCATCACAAGACTAAATCCAGGGTGCCTCAGTGGGAAAAAGAAAGGGACATAAAGTGCTTTCTTCTCAGTTGAAGCAAAATACAATCCTATGTCTTTACGTCCTCCGTTGTCACCTGAGAGTTTTTAACTCTCCTGTTATGTAATGGTTCTAAATCTGGACAAGATGGGGAGAAATTGAATAGAACCAAAGGTCCCATACACCTTCTGGATATTTTCTCTTCTGTGCAAGGAGTTCAATTCAACCCCAAAAAGCTCAACATCCCTCCCCTAACAGCCACTTGCTCATACACTATGAAGACCTCAATATTTAGGCCCTAAATCAAATTTAAATCATTTTGCTTCAGCACATAAATGGCCACACTGCCTCCCTTGCCTCCTAAAGAAAAACCTTGCATCTCCACAACTGTCTGTGTGGTTACAGCTTTTATATCCCAAGTGCAGAAGCAAAGCTAATGGACTCTGCCGATAGAATAAAATGTTCAAGCAGGGCAGTTTCCTCCAGCATGCAGATCTGTGCCATTACTGTGCATCTTCCCACCATCCACAGTGCATTTCTGTGGCCATACAGACCCCAAACCCACTGCTCAGCATTTCTTTTTTTACAAAAACACACCACTGTTGCAAATGGAAGGGAACCCTGAAGAGCTGGTGTTTGAAGCATGGCAGAGTTTAGAGTTCTCTTGCCTCTTCTCTCCATGAACAGATTAGCTCTCAGATTGGTCTGCAGTTTTGATTTGCAAATGCAAGAAGAGCAGATGTTGGGGTTGGCAGTATGATCTAAGTTTTCATAGAGAGACAGGATGTTAATGCAGCTCTGGGAACGCAGTGAGCCGGGTAAAACAGTCCTGTAAGTGTGCTATTACCCAGAAGGCCATAAAGACAAGATCTAATCTGCTGTGATTCACTGAGCAATGCTACTTATTGCAAGGACTTACAAACCCACATTTTTAACACAAGTCTCTGAAGCAGTTACAGAAGTTAGATCAAAACCTGACTTTTTGACTCACTCTCCAAAAGGCAAAGGAGATCTTGTGCCAGGAGTGATGAAACTGCAACTGTGGTTAAATAAATAATGTTAATTGTCATCTGCAGCCCTTTACTGAACCAATTGGCTGGGGCAATCTGTGCCTGCTCTGGGTTTCACCAGCTGTTGCAATTCTAGTACAACAAAACAGCTCAGGGTGTAATGGTGTTATACCTTCCCATCTCTGCTCAGGCTCTTGCAGTTTGGACCTTCAGAGCACAATTCATTTTCATGATCTGCCTAGAGGGAACTGCTTTCCTGCTATTCTCAGCTCTGCTATTGATTGTCTACTCTGGATCCTGTCACTGCCTTTACTCAGGGAAGTTGCCCAAGGTTGTTCATCTGGGTCTGGCTCAAGGCTCAGCAACCAACACCACTGATAATTTCCCAGTGGTTTTACAAAATGTCTGATCAATGATCTGCTCCTTCCTCAGGCATCCTCCCTTCCTTCTCCCTAGCCTCGTCAAAGGGAAGCAAGGATCTCACTCCATTTTGTCACTATTGCACATAACTAAATTCTCCTTGCTGTCTTTCAGAAGAGCTGCTGTCTCCTCCTCAAACTCCATGTTCCATTTTAAACTTGAAGTGAAGAAAACCAACTCAACTTTGCTATTTACCTTCAACTCTTCTGCATTGTTCCTCTTTCACTACCTTGCTCTCCTTATCTGTACCTTTCCACCCCCTCAACCCCATTCTGAAATCTTCCCCAACAACCCTCACATATGAGCTTCTTTTCTGACATTTTATCCTGTGCATATACTTCTTCCTTAGCTCTGATTACATTTTACATTCCCTTACTCAATTGCATCACCTCCTATCTGTACTGCTACTGTATCTATATTTAGAGTTAAAAGGCTAACATCACTCTTTGGTAGACAACAATTTGTCTTTGTGAATGGACAAGACTCTATTTATACTCCTTGACTTTGCTTCCTTAAATTCTTCCCACATTTCACTTGGAGTTCAGTGTTTTCTTTGTGGCCTCCTTCAGCATAAATGAGATGGTGGCTATTGCACACAGTCTTACCTCTTTTCACCTCCACTTCTAAATCATGCCAAGTGCTTCCTCAAAATCATACAGAGAAACAAAGTCTTTCACATTTCCTTCTTTATCTCATGCTATGACACTTCCACCTTCAATCCAGTGTTTATAGCTGGATGATTCATCTGTCTTAGCCTCATTTAATCTAAGTTAATTGTATAGACAGGTAAATTGAACTTCTCTCTGGAGGTCTCTGTCTTTGCCACTAGGAACACAGGAAGCTTACAGTGAGGTGGAGCTTTTAGGCAGCTGAAGTTAAAGGAGACAATTTGCATGCTAATTGTAATACTGCAGTACTGTCACTTCCATTTTCCACATGGAGGAAAAAAGACTGTTGAACTTGGTGACCTGCTCACAACCAACACAAAGGCAGAGCAAAAGTGGGATCAGATCAGGGCTCACAAACTTCTGGTCTTCACTTTTAGATTTCTTCATCTTTGCCATGAGGTCTCTGAGCTGAGCTGTTCTCTGCCATTCCCCAAAACTGGCACATGAGTCATTTATTTCAAGTCTTAAAAAAGAGGAGTAGTTACGTGACAGATGATGTTTTTTTGTGACTAAGCTGGTTTTTTAATTCTTTTGTAAAGTCTGTTTGTTCTATAAGACATACACATTTAACCCAAGAAAAAAAAAAAACAGGACAAAATATATCACTCAGCATGACTTAATTTTGCTCTTATAGCATTTTATAGATTTATCCAGTCATGAAAACCTATGGCATATTCACTTGTAATCCTATTTCTTGTTCTGATGGTCTCAAGCTTGACTTCTCCAATTTGATGCTGCTCAGCTCTTGAAAAGAATTATTTCTCACACCTTCTCTCTCCAGCCATGCTAAGGAATAATGAAACACTGGGATGAGCTGCATGGAGAGCCTGTAGAAAGCTCAGCTTTGGAGATCAGCTTTGGAAGAGGCTTCACAAATATCTGATAAAAATGAGAGATGAATCTAGTCCTGACTCAGAGAATAAAGCTGACCTAAGTGGTTTTACAGAGTCCTTCCCTGACTTGCAGTTCTGCAATGTATCAATATTCCTATAACACCAACAATTACTGACCATTGAAAAAAGTAAACTAAGAAGTTTTAGTGCATTTTCAGCAGCCTTATTGTGATTCTGAAGCAGAAGCTAAGCTTGTCCTACCTATCAAACCAGCACTCTGGGGACAAGCAGCTTCTGCTCCACTGGTTACTGACCACAAGGAAGGAGAAAATCTCATCTCTGAGCCATATCTAAAAATCTGATCTATTTGCATCTCCTTTTGTGCTGCCATTTGTGGCACTGAAAGCTCCAGTTTATGGAGTAAAATGGACACCAAATGGGCATCATCACACCCTGAAAACCTGACGAAAGGATTCAGCCCTTCAATTACAAACATAAAGCACAAACAAGGCAAATGGAAAAAGTGTAGAAAACCTGCAAAGTCACCAATGATGCTATGTAAAATAATGATAAAAACCTCATAAAATAAATCATGGAACAAATGGATTGAACTCCTGAATGCTCAGCACTGTACACCAGGTTTTGCTGAGCTTCCCAAACACACCTTTTTCCACAGCACACACATAACATCTTACAGAAAGCTCAGTTTAATGTGAATTTACACCTACAGGAGATTATGTTTCCATATCTGTTCTTGTTGCGGTTTTCATCCTCCTTGGCTGTATCCCAGGATGCTGTCTGCCCCTCTGGGAGTGCCTGCAAAACAGAAAACAGTTGGGTGTTTAGAGAGGCCTGGCCAATGCCTTTAGGGGGGGTGAAGATGCCTGAGCAATGCAAAAATAAAGGCAGTGCATAATTGAATAGCTGACCAAGCAAACAGCTGGTGGAGAGGAAAGGACACCACTAATGCAAAAAGCAGAGCTCAGTGCAGACCATTTGCATCTCTTGGCTTCTGCCACTCCAGAATCATTTTCCTCCTGCTACTTCACATCTAAAAGGATCAGGGGAATTTGTTTCAAGCTGCAGAGTCATAGGTTAACCTCATTTCCCCTGTAGAACAAGGCTTGTGGAGCTCTCACGTAAGTACACCTCAAAGAAAACCCAAATGGCTGAAATGCAGTGCTCAGCCTCTCCTATTTAAGTTGAAAATAGACACAGTGGTTTCACCTATTTCTCTGTTAATAATGGCTGATGTGATATAAACCACTTGCTGGTTTTCTCTGGGGAAAAATAAAGCAGCTCAGAGGTTTAGATTATTTGTAAGGAAGAGGTAAAATGAGGTAAAACCTGCTCAGGAAATATGAAAATAAATAGCCATTTTCCTAAAATCTGCTGTTAGCTGAGGTAGGATGGGGTAAGGGAACTGGCAGCACACAGTGCTCCCCTACCTACAGCTTGGCCCTACAACTATTCTGAACACACTCAAATGAGCCATTCTCCCTTTGAGACACATCCAGGGAGGATTTTCAAGGCAGAGCCTGGAAAGCAGCAGTTGGCACAGGATGTGGCTGGAAGATGGTCCTTCCTTCCCTCTGGAAAAACACAGGTGAGGAGAAGAGCTCCCCCTGAACTGCCTTGATAGCTCTGCCTCCTCCAAGATGTACTCCCTAATATGAACCTACATCACTAAACCCAACATTATAAATTGCATTATTTCAGGTCCCTGGGGAATTATGGAGGGTTTATACCACAATCATTGTAGAATCATATCAGCCTGAGCTAGCAGTAGGCAGTTTGACAGAGCTGTGGGAGAAAATGAATTTATATTCATCTTCACAAGCCATCCAGGTCCATTATGTGCCTGAATGCAATAGCAGAGAGATACAATTAGGATCTACAACACTGACATTACAATTAAACTTAATATGAGCAAAGCCCTGGCAGAGCAGATCACTGTGAATTTCCCCCAAAGGGTTCCAGGACAGAAAATGCCACGAGCACTGCTGACAGAGCCAGGGACAGTGAGTCCCTATTCAAAAGCTCAGGAGAAAGAGTAATAACTCTGTAATTGGTGAGGGCTTTGATCACACATATATTTCCTTTGCAGACAGTTGTTTCTAAATAGCAGCTCATCCCCTGAGGAAAAACACCCAACCAACAAATCCACACACAACAACAACAACAACAACAACAACAACAACAACACAACCATAAAAACCCAACAAAACCCTGAGTAAAAGAAAAAGGGTGAGGAAAGTTCATTTTCATCTTCAAAGACTGAGAAAAAAAGTTGCCTTATTTGTCCACTAATATCAAATTACAGCAGATTGACCAGAGAATGGTAACAGTCATTAGGCACCTAATCAGAGCCACCTGAAAAGAAAAGGAAAAGTCCTTTCTCGTGACTTTCATGTGGGAAAAGCTATCTTGGCCAGAGGAAACACATTCAGATCCAATAAATCCCTTTTTGACAAACTGTATTCTTTCATGTGATTTGAACATCAAATTCTCCACTGAAATGGATGTTTTTATATTTGCTGATAGAGCCTCTGAAGATTTACAAGTCCAGGATTTTTTATCTCATTCAATACCAGAGAAATCTCTGCTTTCCACAGAACTATCCAGCTCTGAAGGGAGGGAGCACAGCTCTGGTTGGTGAGGAACATATCACAGATGGTACAGACTAATAATTTTCCTACGAGATCACTAAAAATGCAGCACACCAAGAATCAAAACTGTGTTAGAAATAAAGGCCAAAATAGCCATTCTAATTGAGTGGCATCCAGAAAATGAGGAGTACACCTAATCCTTTGTTTCCTCAGGTTTTGTGGGTATAGTAAGTAACTCCATAATTGCAAAAAGGGTTAATATTTCTATTTCTCTGCATTATCAGTGATGGTAAATCAAGACACATCATTCAGGCACTGGTATTTAATCCATATTTCACAGGAAACACTCACCCTTCTTTCTTTGACTTGGTAACAGCAAAATTTCAGTGTTCAAAAAACTAGACTTGATTTTTAGGCTTTTTCTACTTCTAAAACTCTCTAAACTTCTTTTAGAGAAGTGTCATAAAATATATACTGAAATATCTTCCCACTGGTGGAATTCAGGTTACAGTGAAGCTTTTTAAATTAAATTGATCTAAATTTTAGCTGAAATTGCAAGGATAGATCTCTCAAAGTCAGCTTCATCTCAATCAAGCTTTCCAAGCACCACAGCCCAAACATAACTGAAGTGTTCCCATTAAATTGAGGCTTACTGCAAGCCAATTTAAATTTCCAATGGATGCATTTAGTTAGTTTGCTGTTTGTTTTTAATTTAAATACGAAAATTTGAATCCTTCATCTGCACTGATCTACCTCAATGCTGCAGTTTTGCTGCCAAAGGCAACAACATCAATTAAAACCTTTCCTCCTCATCCCAGAGTCTGCCACAGAGTCCTGGCCCTCTCCCCACAGTCACTCTCTTCTCAACAGTAGTGGAAAACTGTTCCCACAACTCTGCTGGGAGCCAGAATTAAAAATTGTTTTGGCTACAAAAATAAGCTCAAAATAAGTATTTCAGCCATTCATTTTGCAGTGTCACAATCACAGCCTGGACCACTGGAGCTATTCTTTCTGACCACATGAAGGTGTGCAGGCAGAAATGAAAGGGTTAAAATCCAGAGGTAACTTCCGTAAGCTGAAGACACAATCCTAAGATATTTGAGGAAGGAGCCACAAAATCTAAAATAGCTAAACAGCCTCAGTAATGCAGCAGGAAAATGTGCTTCAGTGACATCCTAAATCATAATGGAAAATGAGTTTGGATAATTAAGCTTATTATCTCCGTAGCCAGTAATTGGTGCTTGCAGTAAGTCTATGGGCCTAGTCCCACAGCTCACAACAAATCAGAGCTGATACGTTCTGGAACAGGAACGGGTGACATTTAAATGTGTCCTGCTTAAATGGTTGTGGCTATTCCTAATCCCAAATAGTGCTATCTACATCCAGCGCCGCCGAGAGATTTTGCTCTTCTGTTTTTCTGGTTTTCTTGCTGAACAGAAGCAGCAGCCAAAAAGGCCCAAGTCACACTTTGCCCTGAGGTGTAGCAGGAAGCCCCAAAATAACACACACACACACACAGAGGGAGTGCTGACAGAGCCCCACGTTCACACACAGTTATCATCCATTTCACACCAGCACTGACACCACTTCCACAATCACATCCTGTTTCTCATCTCAGCCTGGAGGTACCAGAAACATTTTTCTAGCTGCCCTCAGCCAAACACACAGCCTGTGCTCCAATGTGTAGGTGCAGACACCCTTTAAACAAACATGGGATGTAATTTCCAGGTTACACAGTGGAGATGAGAACGTACAGAGATAAGAGATTGTCATGTGTGACTGATCTGCTCCGTTCAAAGTGATTTTTCACGAGCGTAAAATTATTTGGTAACATGTCACTAAACAGGCTGCAATTTATGCTATCAATTTGCAAAGTAAGTAGAAAATCAGCTCCTTAGAAGACAAAAAAAAAAAAAGAACGTATTTGCAGGTGACACTGATATTAGTGTCTGAAAACACACTTTAAAAGAGACATCAAATTCTTTTTGAAAGATTTTATCAACTGTTCCGCAAAGCATTTTTGCAAAACTAATTTTGCAGCTTTGTGCTCCTGCAGATCCCAGGCTGAGCCCCCACTCTGAGCCAGCTCAAACCTCCCACCTTCCGGGAGCTATCACGCTCCTTGACATCCTCCATGGAACTGCTATTTGGAGCTCCTGCATCCCATGCTCCAAACTCCAGATTCCCCCGTGGAAAACGCCTGCTCCTGGGGGCAATTACCTCAGCACAGGGGATTTGTGAGCTCATGGCATTCTCCAGGCTACTGCTTGTAAAGAAAGGAATTATGCAAATCTATATAATGTCAGCGTCATTATATACGTCTGTCGATAGCACTTTCTGGGAGAGGCAAGAACTTGTGGAGCTGAAAGTTGCATTGACATTTTTCATGCTAATGTGCTATTTTGATAATTACCAATGCCAGTGCCAGAAAATTACATATATGCCAGCACCTGTTTTCTTCTTGAACATCAAGAACTAGATCTTAGGGCATCTGTAATTGTGCTGAATGTAGTTTTGGGTACTGTTCATGGAAATGGAGGCCAAGGGGGAGCAAAGGAAATCTCCTAAGAGAATGATTACCCTTTTTCAATATTAAACAGAGCTCTTCATAGTGAGAGTTTAATTAGCACACTTGATTGTGGAGCAAGAGTGACTAGACCTGGTTAAAAGAGAGTTTCCAGAAACATTTGCTCTCACAGTCTTTGATGGCATCTGATTAAGAAAATGCTCCCTGGTGACGAGCAGGAAAAGACTGTCCCTCAATTACAGCCAGAGCCAGCCCCAAGGATACAAACCCCACGGACTCTTACTTGCAGGGTGGAAAAGGGAGCTGTTTTCATTAAGTAACTTATTTTTCACAGCTGTTATGTTATTTTTAAGTAGTTTTAATGCCACTGTGCATATTAATTGCTTATTGCCTTCCCACAAGCTTACTACATTCATTATAATTATCGCTTGCTAGAGCTGAGTCTCACATATGTTTGATGCTATTTCCCTCTTCTGTTTGCTTTGCTCTAAACGCAGATTCCTCTTCCAACTCCCCTCCAATGTGATGTCTTCTGGTCATTGGGATTATATCCCTGGTCAGATCATTCCACCTTGTGGGGGAAAGGTGAGAGGGAAGAGAGCTGCTTTCATTTTTCCAGCTTACCCTTTACTCCTTTTCTCACTTGGAGTTGGAAGAGGACATCAGTCAAGTCAATTCTGAGCCAGAGGTCTGAGCACACAGGAAAATTCTGCCTTCATTTAAGCTACACAGATCTCTGCCTTTGACTTTACAATTCTGCATTGCACTATGATTTAATTGGGTCAACTGTGAGAGAGTATTTGGAGCTCCCAAAAAGCTCAAGCAAAACCTCTTCCTTTTCTTACAGCCTGGCTTGCACTGTTCAAGGAAAGCACATCAGTAAGGAAGGGACTGTGGGACTCTAAGTCCTGTGTGAGTTCAGCACCTGTTCAACATTTACTATCTGCCCTTTACAGCAGAGAGGGCACACACTCTGGGATGAGCACAATGTCACCCACTTACTGCTGTAGTAAACACCTTCTCTCTGCACTAGAAGGCCACCAAAGACTCTTAGTACTGTAAAATCCTGCCCTCATAAACAGAAACAAGAAAGCAAAGGATTAAGAAGGTGAATTAAGGAAAAGAAGCTCTTAAACCACAGTTATCCTCCCCTCCCAAGCATCTATCCCTCGTGAGCGCAACTTGTCTACTCAGTCATGTGATGAAAGGTTCCTCTCACCTCATATTCCTCTTTAAAGCCATAGCCCTGTCCTCTCTTCATCTGGGTGATGTGCTGCAGCAGGTCGGCCACGCGGATGGCTGGCTGGAACTGCCCCCGGGGGTAGGACATTTCCACCGGCTCACAGCTCCGGTACGGGTGGGTCTGGATAGTCAGGGTTGGCTGGGTCATCTCTCCATGGCTACTGTCTGTTTTAAAGACAGGGAGGCAAAACAAGCGTTCACCAGTCTCATTCTCACTCTGCTTATTCGTTTCTTCACCACCCTGTAGGTCGGTGCAGGCAAGAGAAAGTAAAGAAAGAAGTAGGGAACACACTTGCCTACAGCTGCCTAGAAAGACTAAATCACACTTGAATGTTTTTGTGTCAAAGGAACAAACTCAGAGAGATAGGAAGAGGGAAGAGCCAGCCAGGCTAAGGAGGATCCAGCACTCTCTGAAGGGGTGAGCTCCCATAACAACTCCAATCTACTTACATACCTGTCTTCACAGACCTGCAAAGAACACGACTGAGAGATACATACAGATGAGCAAGAGATTCAAGCAGGATTTGGGGTGTACAGCATGAGATAACTGAAAGGGACCCAAGTGAACAGCAAACAAATTATTAGCATTTCAAATAAGTCAGACAGGATGTTGGAGGCAAATTAAGCTGCTCTGCTAGTTCAGGCCTAGAATTTTACATGTCAATTACAAAGATGTAATATCTTCAGAAATAATAAACTGGCATAAAAATATAGTCCTCTTGCATGCAGAAATTTAAATTTCAGATGTGCAAACTTAATAGAAAAAGGGTGGGTTGGTTTTTTTTTTTTGGAAAGCAACGTATTTAAAGAAATCTATCACTATGCAGATGGAATTACAACCTCGTATCCAGCAAACACAACAAACTATTCCCAGTGAACTAATAGAAAAGAACTTAAATAATAACTTCAATAACCAAACAATTGACTGTAGCATTTTTAACAACATGAACTCAGATTAAATGAAAAAAACAGTTTCTTATCTACCAGAGTTCACCAAATTGAAGTAGTTGGCCAAATATTCAATTGGTTTTTCCTGTGATTACAGGGATCTGAGATGTTTGGGTCCTTTCACACACAGAGTTTGCACCAGTTCTTTCTGGTCTCACCCAAACCCAAGCTACTAGCACACAGAAAACATACCTCCCTCAGACTGTTCATAAAACCCCCTTGGGCTTGCACAAACAGGGCATGTTTTTCACAGCAAGCTCACTGATAAAGAGCCCAAACACCACCCCTTGTCAGCAACACTCCAGCCATGGTTTTGGAGGGATCAAGAATAAATAAATCAAATTGCAATTTCAGGGAGAGGCAGAAATATGGTTGGAGTGCTACTGTAAACATTTCTCTGCTTGAGAAACCACCGTGGAGTTTGATTGAAAGTGGTCAGGGGCTCCTCATGTTCCTCCTGCAAAGGTGAGCAGGAGCAGAGAGGTGAAGGCCTCTTTGGCAGCTGGTGAAACAGCAACATGACATAACATGACAAGTAACACTTTAGCTGGTTTATTGTTAGATTAGGGGAAGATATGAACACAGGGATATGCTCTGTTTGGAAGCTGCAGGACGATGAGGAGGAGACAGG
>NW_008682329.1:33028-41550 GCF_000695815.1 Acanthisitta chloris
ATCACCAGCGTGAGATAAAAATGTCTGGTGGGTGAATTATCAGAGATGCTGAACACATCCTGCTCTTCTGAAATAAATTAACACAGTGATCATCTGCTTTGAAGATTAGACTCCTGAATTTAAGGATTTCTGAGTCCCAGGTTCTCATAAACACAGTCGTATTGCCAGGACAGAGAGATTTACAGAGCTATGGCTCAAGCAAAGAAACCTTCACATCCAAAATGTGAATAAATTTGGGATTTAAGGAAGAGTAACATCCAAAGCATTTGTATAATCATCCCTAATGCTCCGACTAATGACAGTGTGAGAACTATGAACAGAGGGAATTTCAAGGCTTATTAATTCCCCTAGTTGGATTCGCTTTCCCAGTGCATCTTTCCTCTCCTATTCCCTATTAACCTCCTGTAATGGAAAGGAGAAGATTTTTATCGCGGACCATTTCCGACAGACGTACTATGCTTAATTTTCCATCATTAGGTTTAATACAAACCCAATTTCACAACTGGCTTCTCTGAGAAACCTGCAAGTAATGCTACATTTTTATCAACCCCAATTAAAAAACATTCCTAGATCCCTATTCGAGAGGGAGCCTTAAAACTAATGTGCAGCTTCAGTGCTAATTCAGGGAGGGCACATGCAGAGCACAGGCAGCTTGTAAAATGTAGCTCAGATCAGCCATCTCTTTGGCAGGCAATTAGTAATTTCTCTCTTCATCAGTTCCTTTAATTCTGGTGTACCTGGCTCTCTTCTCAAAGTTGTATGTCATAGGGAGAGGTGAGAGTCAGACAGTGATGCCTCCTCCTTTCCAGAATAACTTCCTTCAAGGTAGGTGCTTGTGCTATGGATTTGGAACTAGAAGAAGTTGCCCAGCAGCAAAGAGAGATCTGTCTCTGGCCTTTGAGGCCATAGTGATAACTGGTCTCTTTGGTCAGTGAGATAAAATTGGTACAGACCCCACTGATTGTAGGAGCAAGTCTTGCAGCATATTATTGAATCAACAAATGGTTTGAGTTGGAAGGGAACTTAAAGTTCACCTGGTTCCAATTCCCTGCCATGGGCAGAGGCACCTTCCTTTAGAAGGTTTCTCAAAGCTCCATCCAGCCTGGCCTTGAACACTCCCAGGACAGGACATCCACAGCTTCTCTGGGCAACCTGTGCCAGTGCCTCAGCACCCTCACAGGGCAAAACGTCAAGTGTAATCTGTGGCATCACAGCCTTTGTGTGCCTCTCACTCAGCCAAGTGTCTCTGCTTAAAACAGAGTATCACAAAATCTGGGTCATCCTACTCTCAACCCTGGGACATACACTTGAAACTAAGCAGTTCATCACCTCCTCCAGACCTCCACGACAAACACATTGTGCATGGCCTCTGTGCTACCTGGAAGAAAACCCAAACCAACAACTGAACGAGCTCAGGACTGTGAGCTGTTCCCACCAGCATTTTATCTGGGCCAAGGGAAGGGTAGAAGGGCTTTTATGGAGACAAATTGCTATGGGTGAGGCAAGCCTGGCATTTACATGTTCCACTAATAAAGCCTGATGCAAGTAACATATTGTTCCTTCTCCATCTAATCACCCCATGAGTCTGGAGCTAAGGATGGTTAATGAGGTGCTCAGGCAAGGCACAGCACCCTCTCCCAAGATGTGCTGCTTACAGCAATTTTGTGAACAATTCAAAATGCAGGTAGGAGGGGAGGTAGCAGCAAACTGAGCTCTCTCTAGGACAGTCAGCCAAAAGAGCCTCTGGAGGGTTAGCAAACAGGTTTTGCTTTTCCTGCAGGTTTCAGCTATAAACCACATCTCATTCCTTTTGGTATCATTATGGCTGGAAAAGAAAACAAAGGTACCAGCAAAGTCAGGTTTCTGCTTTAATTGTTGCACTGAAGGCAAGTCACAGCAATTTTCCACGGTCCCTTCCTCTCTGTCCCCTTTTCACAAACATACTCCTTGCAAATCAGGAGGACTTTGCAGGGCAAATTTGCCAAGACTTTTCACTGAGTTTCTGGCAGTGCCTCCAAAGTGTGTGTGCCTTCAATGAGTTTTCAGTGAGAAAAGCAAAGCAAGCAAATAGCTTTCTTGGGGGGAAGATGCATGAAATAATTCACTCTAATACTCAAAATTACTAAACACACAGAATTGTGCATCAGGTCTTTTGTATTATATTTAATATGCACATCCTATGTCTTGTCACATGTCCTTGTGTTTTTGATAGGAACACACACCTGCGTATTCCACTGCACACCAAGGATGGAATACAGTTCCAAGAAATAATCCAAATTAAAACATTTCTAGAGATGGTGATTCCGTTCTCACCCCAAAAGTTGTGGCAATGGGTAATTCCCTTTCCTGCCTAAACATTTCTTAATTGCAATTTGATTTTGCCTTAGTTCAATTGCAGGCACTGAATCTTCTTAAACCTTCTGTTAGAATAAAGAGTCCTCTGAGCATTTGAAATCCTGACCCATGATGGCACTGGTCAAATCACTTCTTTGGTTCCTCTGATAAAGTAAATCCATGGACAGCTTCTGCAGCAGGGCAGGCTGTTCAGGGCTCTGGGTCCTTCCTAGAACTATCTCCAGTTCTCCACAGTTCCTTTTGTGCAGCTGTAAATAACAAAGGTGTTCTGCATGTTGCTGGAAACATGCCCTTTGTGAGAGGGTTGTTTCTAACATCAGCAGTTTGCGGTAACAAAGTCTGTTGCTTGATGGTTAACCTTCAGTGCAACACTCGTACTCCTCATCCTGAGAAGTCCTTTGCCAGCACAGACATTTTGATTTCTGGAAGATGACACTTTGATGATCCCTGGAGGTGTTCAAGGCCAGTTTGGATGGTGCTTGGAGCAACCTGGTCCAGTTGAAGGTGTCCCTGTCCATGGGCAGGGAGGTGGAACAAGATGATCTTTAAAGTTCCTTACAACCCAAACCATTCTGTGCTTCTGTGACAGCCTAAGAGTTTACAGAATACCCTGAAATTTTGTAGAAGACATTAAATGAATGATTTGCTGGCTCCTACATAACTAGCCTGACTGTAAAACTCTTCAGGTATCTCAGCTTATGTGTTTAGTGTATAACTGCAGATAGTCAAATTTAACAATGTTGACTTCACTTTTAACACTGGCAAACTCTCCCTGCTTATGAAATGGTGCTTCTTGTGACTTTCTTTGTTGGAGAAACAAACAGGAACTTGCAGAAATCAACTCTGAGGTCTTACTCTGCCAAGAGAAACAGAGTCCAGTGTGCAGAGCAGAGCTGCAGCACAGGCCAGTTAGGTAGAATCTTTCCCCATTTGATGGGTAACCCTGAGGGTGAGATATTATTGCTTGCCTGCTGCTACACCATCTTGTATTATAAACTTTTGTGCTACCCAGACAAGTAAAATAAATATGTTTCCCTCCGCAGAAAAACTGATAAAATTCTCCATAGATGTCACAGATAAGATGAAGAGCAGCTGCAGAAATTAGATTCCCAGCCTGGAAGTGGCTCTGTGTGATCAGAGCCCTGTGCAACATCCCAATAAGGCTGCTGGGAGAGAACCTGCTCCTCCAGAGAAAACCTTTGGGGATTAAAACTTTAGATGCTTTTAGAGATATCATCTTGTTTCGTAAATATAGTCAGGCTGAGAAATCTGGGCACAGAGTATGATGTTGCCTCCTGACCAGAAAACTAACCTACGCCTCAGCCATCTGAAAGCAAAGCTGCACTGATGTGTCAACTTCTATATGTGGAGAAGTTTCTTGCAAAACTTTTGCTTTAATAGCCACAAATTCCTCCTGTGTCTGAAATGACAGGCCTATCATCTCTGCTTATATTTTTATTCTCTTAGCCTTGGCAAGTGATAAGATGCAATACGACACCCTTTGCACAAAATAAATTATGTTGTGAGTGGTGTTTGTGATGGATTTAATTACACACACAGCCAGTCTCTCTGCACCAGAGTAAGGGTTGTCAATTAGCTGACATCTTCTGAGGATGACTACAGCATGGCTAATACCTCTTTCCTTTACACTAGGGATATGGTGCAAGCTGAAAAAATTAATTTAATTTTTTTGTGTGCATCAAGGCTTTATTATATGATAAATATCCAGCTATAATATGCTCTATACAATGTTAACAGTGGTATTGCAAACCAAAGTCAAAACATCATTTATCTAATGATGTCAACTGAGCTATGGAAAGGCACATTCCTTCACAAAAGCTTTCTGACAGCAAGTTTGACAGAGAGCAGAGGATGCACATTTCATTTCAAAGACTATGAAGAAGCCTCATATCCAAATTTTTTTTAAAAGCATGTAATTTTCTCTAGAGATTTTTAAGACTTGCTTGGTTAACACCTTACACCAGAGTATACTAATCTTATAAAAACTATAACATACATTTTCTTCATGAGTTAGAGGAGAAGAAAATCTCATTAAAGATGCAAGGAAGATGGTTTTTGGTGAGGTGGGCAAAGATTTGGGACTACTGGGTACGAGTGTAACAGTGCAGCTCCTCAGATGTGTGGAGCTCACTAAGCCAAATCAAATCTCTTTGCCTCTTTGGTTAAAAGAGGCTGCCAGACCTCCCCATCTTTCAGAGCAATTCATTAGTTACAGCTGAAAAACTATTGTCAACTCAAAGCAGCACCCAAAACTAGAAGCCACTAAAGACTGGAAGGGAGACTTTTCCAAACCACCTGATGTTCTGCTGACAGAAAGAAATGTAAGAGAAATTCAGCTCAAGTACAAACCTACGAGGGTCTGTGCCTTTGTTGCTCATTCTGCTGCCAGCCAACATTAGCACAGTGAAATGATGGCAAAGCCTCTCCCACAGCTCCTCATTAGAGGCTGACATGGCCTGGGAGGCTACAGACACTACAGAACAGCTCAAGCCACTGATTTTTGAGCTTCTATTGCATAAAAATAATTGATCCCACAATTGAAAAAGCCACTAATGGCAACACTGGCTAAAGCAGCAATATTGTCTTCTCAACATCTTTGACTTCTTCAAACTAGATTGTGGATATACCCACAGCAGATTGATCAGGGATGGGCAAAAGCCCATCCAAGCTACAGAAGAGTGAAATCCAGGGCAAATTTCTATGTTTTTTAAGCAGAGGTCAGATTTTGTGTGAGACTTCATGACGGTGAGCTCTCTCTGCTTGTTCTGCCCATCTGCAGGGAGCTACAAGGCTCTACACCCTCCATCCTCTCTGGAGGGCAGTGACTTTTGTAGTGAGGAGTCTCATGAGCAGCTGAAATGAGAACAAGGCTAAATGTCCTTACACACTGCTGGGAGATGCCAGTGGATGCAAGGGAAGGACATGCTGCTTCCCCTGAAGAGACTGCCCTGATGAGATCTCCTGAGCATCTTTCAGAGCTACTGGACATGAACATTTTCTCCAGAAACAACCTCTAAGGTTTGTCTTCCCTAGAAATCTACCTGCTTTATTTCTTAGTTTTAGATATTTACTTCTCTAGTGAAAGTTTTTGTGCATAACGCTTAAAATCCAGAGCTGTCTAGGATTGAAAAGGTAAATGATGCCACTAAAAACAGGCATCACATAGAAAAGTGTTAATCAAGCATGGGATAGGGTAGAGGCAAAAGCAAAGTCCCCTGTATCTTACTATCAACAAATCATGTCACAGCCAAGCCTAGGGAGTCATCCACTACTGCAGATACAGAACATTTATTAGCAGAAGGCATAACAGATGGGAACAAAAAGTACTGAACTGCAGGTAGTACCCAAGGACGGATATTGGTAGAGGGATGACTGATGTCCTTTTTAAGATATCTTTTCTTTCCTGGGAATGAATATTAATAAACATCAAAAATTAAACTTATTTTGCTCATACAACGACATCCAGTGTCTGATGAATATGTCTGAGAAGCCAGAACACTGAGGTTTTAATTCGTCTTCAAGTCACAGGATAGAAATATCTCCAATGCCAAGGGCTGTTTCACAGCCTGTTAAATTCAGGTGGAACTGGGGCAGTGACCAGTCTGTGCAATTCATGTCTTAAAAGTGCTTTTTTCTTAACTTCCCATGTGTAAAACAGGGGTATCAATCTTTACTCAGATACTGTGGTTAGGAGAAATTTGAAAGAGTTTTGAACACATAAGCACAATACCTGTTCAGTTCCTATTCCCTCTTTTTCCTCTCTAAAATTTGGGATTTGAAAAGTTTTGGGGGCTTTTTTTTGGCTTCTGCTTTGTCATGGGAAGTACAGACTGAACCTGTTCGTTGCTCCCTGAGCTTCAGAATATGAAATGTACAGTTCAGCCCTTAATTCTCTGAGGACAGAGAGGGGAAAACAGCTCCCCAGATGATGGCCAGGTTTTCACAGATGCTAAACTAATAGCAGTTTGACATCTTCCAGCATACTGCAGGTCAGGGCCCTGGTTCTAAAGTATAGCCAAGAGCTAAACATGCCTTTGGACTTTTCTATTGACAACAATGAGTCTCTGGGAAATGAGAACAAACCTTCTGGAAAAAGAACACCTCTCCTTCCCCACCTCTTTCAAACAGGCCTCATTCATTGCCATCAGCATTTTGCCAGACCTCAGGATCAATGTGTGCTGTGGCAGCCCCTCCAAGCCTCTATGCCCAAGCTGTCAGTTTGTAAGCCAAGGCACTTCAGACACTGGTTGTCATTTCTTCCTGGTCTAACCAAGGCCCTTCAACATGCTCAGAGTGATGTTTAAAGCAGCCATGGTTGATTACTGCGTCGGGACTTGAACATTTACTGCAGATAATCCAAAATGACAGGTCTGATAAACACCACTGGTTAGATTCTGACCAGCCACACATCGTCTTTCTGCTTCATAGTGGAGGAATTCATAAATCATTGACTCAGAATGGTTTGGGTTGGAAAGGAACTTAAAAGATCATCTCATTCCAACCCCCTGCCATGGGCAGGGACACCTTCCACTAGGCCAGGTTGCTTCAAGCCCTGTCCAGCCTGGCCCTGAACACTCCTAGGGATGCAGCAGTCACAGTTTGGGCAACCAGTGCCAGTATCTCAGCACCCTCACAGGGAACAATTTCTCCCTAATATCAAATCTAAACCTACTCTCTTTCTTTTTTGAAGCCACTACCCTTTGTCCTGTCACTCCAAACCCTTGTCATAAGTCCCTCTTGACTCTCTTGCAGCCCCTTTAGGTGCTGGAAGGGGCTCTGAGCTTTTTCCAAATCCTCTTTTGAACATCCCCAGCTCTCCCAGCCTGTCCCCACAGCAGGGATGCTTCAGCCTTCTGAGCATCTCCGTGACCTCCTCTGGACTTGCTCCAACAGTTCCACACCCATGTTACGTTGGGGACCCCAGAGCTGGTTGCAGTGCTGCACAGACACAACCATCTACATGAGTCTAAGCCTAAGGCAAGTTGGCATGTGAAAATTTGGCCCAGAACCTCAAATCCCATTCACAGAAATAAACTATACATACTTGATAGAAGTCCTAAACCTTAATTTTTGAACTCTCCTTTTTTTAAAAAAAAAAAAATAAATCATTTAACAGCAATAATAAACCACGAGTGATAAGAAAACGTTCCAATTAATACATGACCAGATGATTGATTATGCTTTTGGAACCCAAACACTTAACAGTGCTTTGTCCATGTTATTTTCATGATGCAATGAGTGTGTTTGCTCTCCAATGCAGTACACCATACCTGTCTTCTTACCTAACAGCGTGGTCGATGGGACAGTGTCTGATGATACTTTGAGATGGAATTCCGTTCACCCACACGACACGGATCAATGGAAACCAACAGAAGATCAACAGGGGAAAAAAGTTACAGAAAATGAAAACAAGGTTAGCTGTATCTCACACTCAGAAGCTTCAGTCTATAGGTCATATTGGGAAACACACAAAAGCAAAGGACATTTAGAAATGAAAGAAAAGTCTGGCACTAGTACCTGAGTAGTAGGAATTCAACATAGATTTGCTCTGAAGGGTTTTGCTTTGGACAGAAAATGAACAAGGAGAGGGTGATGCTAGGTAGGAAAGACATAAGGAAAAGACTTTAGACATATATTAAGAGAGAGAAAGAGAACAGGGAGAATGTTCCTCAAAGAACACAGTAATATGGGATATATAAGGCTTATCAAAATGAATTATATTTTTCATCTCAACATGCATATTACATTTATTACATTGTCATCATGATGGATTTTCTTTAATATAAGCACTCCAGACCCCAAATATAGTATTATAGTTACTGTAAATCAATGTGTTCCTGCACAGGATACACATACAGGAATATATTCACAGGTCTATATTCTAAATGTACTTTTTCTAACCAATGGAGCAAACTTTAGGTTTTGTCTCTAGAAGAGCCTCAAAAACACCCCCCAAAATACAAACTACAGAGAATCAGCATTGACAGTAAAATAAATCTGCTCAAACACATGTACCACAAAAATACAAAGGCAGGAGAGCAATTTTTTGGTTAAAACATGACAAGATTACAAGGGACTTGTTCTTCAACCCAGGACTGTTCATAGCCAATCCTATAATCTTTTCCCCTGTGAGTTGGGTTCTTTCA
>NW_008682329.1:41573-88184 GCF_000695815.1 Acanthisitta chloris
AGCTTTCTCTGGCCAAGAATCCACAAATTTCCATAATAATCAAATCATATATTTCCATATTAATCAAATATTTTTGGAGAGGAGGAAAGACTCAACATCTTCATGGGAGATTCTTGTCTTGCTAGTAAATTTATGAGGCTGGTTTATACCTACAATAGCAAACATGCACATTTTAATGGTAATCCATCATTTTTGAAGGCATATTCTTTTGTTATCACGCTGCATTCACTCTCAGAGTTACAGGCATTTATTTATCTCCTCCTCAGAATGCTGGGAAACAAGCTAATACAAATCTCAGTACATCAGCAAGATGACAATAGATAGCACAGGAAAAACTGTTCCATAACCCAGTAGAAGTAGATAAAACTCAGTATACATCAAAATAATTTCAGAAGCAATTTTTGTATCTCTAGAGCAAACACAGTTTAAAAATTCCAAGTTATTCTATGGGGAACACTAAAGAAGTCACTAGTCTGGGGAGTTTCATAAAGTCAGCAGAATTACCTCCTAAGCAGTTTATAATCATCTAGTAAATGAACTCACTCTTGGTCTGCATTCTCCCACTGTATTTTCAGATTTAACACCATTGAAAACACATTAAAAAACCCCAAATTTCTCATAGTTTACTATGCTGGAGCTCTGCCCCAGCTGCCTTAATACATAAAGCTTCTGTCCTTTGGGGCCTCTTAAACCCTTCTGTACTGGGTTTGGCAGTCTAAATCAGACACTTTCCTTACCACACTTAGGACATGGCCACTTGTGCAGACACATAAAATAAGATCTAAACAAAGTAATTGGTTTGCCAAGGGCCACAGAGGAAGGCAATGGGCAGGGCCTGGAGCAGGACTCAAGAATTTCTGAAATTTGGGAGGATGAAAGAACTCATAGGATCCTCCAGAAGTGCTAAGGATAACTTACTCAGGTAGCTGAACACCTCACTTCAATTTGATCCAAAATGTTACCAACTGAGGTTTACAAAATGAACTGTGTTTCTAAGACAGGGAGGTGATTTTTATATTTAGAAGAAAAAGGGGGAGGGGGGTTGAAAACCCCATCAAGACCCACAAAACAAGTTTCCCAAAACTTTGGAGAACTAATTCCCAAAGTCAGTCAGGTAGTGACATGTATAATGAGATGTGTACACAGTGCTGCTTCCTAACCAGAGGTTCTTACCACTAGGGCCTGTAATCAAAGGAAACAGGTCCAGAGAGGATTTCACATCAGGGTACAGATTAAGGCTTCATTAAAAATTCTCTTTGTACTCCCTGGAGTGGCACGTGAGGCCACACAGATCCCTCTAGTCATGCAGAATGGTGAAGGCTCCTTCTTATTCTGAACATTAATCTTTCATTTTTATCAGATTTTCTGAACTAGAAAACCCCACCAAAAAAACATAAAAACCTATAAAAGGGATCTTGGTATATTTTCCTTTTGTGCCTTTGATGAAATGTGGATGTATTTTTCATTTTTACATTATTTTAAGAATTTTCTTCCTGAAGAAAACATCTCATGGTCACAACCCTGCAAGTTTTGGGACTGCATTTAGCAGGTAACCTAAGAGAGGAAATTACTAATGGGTAGGAGTAAGAACCAGATCTTGCTGTGATTGTCTGTTGTGACTCACAGCAAATCTAAAGACTTTTGCATTTCATTCACTGCAAAAACGTGCAGGAAATGGAAAGGTGTGAATTTACATATATCTTGGTTCAAAGGAATCCTGAACACTGCAAGTGCCACTTGCCTACACCTCCCTCCTCTCTCCTGACTCTCCTAAGTAAAATCATACAAATTTAAGTAACTGTAGAGTAATGTCTACTACTGCATAACTCAATTCCACACTTCCAAAATGCTGTCTGCCTGTAACATTAGAGCAACCTACCTCATCTGTATCACTCTCACTCCTGAAGGGTGTCTGGAAAGTGGTCTCCTCCCAAACTGATGGCACAAAGGTTAAGCACACCTTAATAAATCAACCTCTAGCAAAACTGGCTGCATTTTAAGAGATTAAATCCTTAGAATTAGATAGTTCCTGCTAGAAGCCTCTCAAGGATGTCAGGATGGTTCTGATGGGAATATGGAATTCTCCTGGACAAGCACTGCAAAGCCAGAAGAGCAGTTCCTTCATGCACAACACATCATTAGTGCATCATTGCTGAGCTGATATACTGCTGCTGAGAAAATTAACTCTCATGAGCCTGCTTCATTCTCCACATAATCCCTGAGTAAATCCAGGCAAGCTGGAACAGCCACAGAATATGTTTCAGCAAACACCTTCTCTGATTCCATATGGAGTCAGAGGCTGAGTAAGAAAAAAAAAATCTCTTCAATATAAACTCCTGTAGTTACTGGTAAGAATTTTGCCTGAGTAACCACTAACAGTGTAGAATGGAAAGAGGGATGAGAGGCTTTGCTTCAGGCCAGGAAAGATAAATGTCCAATTTTCTTCTACTTTCAGCAAGCCCTGAGGTCTCGATGTCTCCTCAGAAAAGGAGAGGCTGATAAGCAGAGGGGCAGTTGCTCACTGTTTCTCTCCTTCATGATGCAGAGCATCCAGCAGCACCTTGAGAGCTGCTGGAGCTCTCAGAGGGAGCTGCTTGTGGGGTGACAGGGCAGTTGAGACAGGGGAAGTTACTCCAGGAGGGTGGACATGGCTCACCCAGGAAGACCAAAAGTCTTCCTGCCACAGGAGGAAACCAGTGGCCAAACTGGAGAGACTATGGGAAAAGGAAAGCTTCTGTAGGGACTCACTGAATTTGTTGTGTCTGAAAAGTTATGAGAATTACTGGGACAAAAAAAAGAAAAAACTGGAGGGAAGGACACAACCCTGCAAGGACACTGCCACATCTGGAGGTAAACCTGTCTGCAAGTCATTCAATAACTGTGAGGATCCTACTTAGCAAGTTGTCCTGTTCTATTTGCCTGCTTTTGTGAGCTAGAAAGGTGATGCTGGGGCTGAGAACACTCTGCTTCTCTTGGTGGACTGTTCCTCCAAAAGGAAAGGGACATTTCCATGCCACTGCTACAGCCAACTCAGGCTACCATAGCTGAGGGGCAGGATGGAGAGGGAAACTCCCCATCATGAGATAGCTACAGATGTTATTTACAGTTGGGAGGCAAAATGACAATATAAGAAGGAATTTGACTGCTGTTTAAGTCAGTTGATTCCAACAGCCAGGATGGATAACTCCCTATAAAACTCTCTTAGTTAGCAGCAAAGTTAGGCCTGTATAGAAACCCTCAATTATTAAACTCTATTCAGGCTTTTTTTTATTTAAAAGGAAGTATTGTACCCATAAAATTCCTCTATCAACCTGTGCACACTATTGTACAGAATCTACCTCCAACACCTCAGAATTTTGGGCTTGGTAATAAAAACTTTGGAGAAATCGTAAAGGTTTATTGGTAATTCTTTCTCAGGAATATAAAGAGGGAAAAAAAAGAAAAGAATTGGCCCATGATTGACCAGGCTGTGTTATAGGGAGAGGCAGTGATGAAATCTGCAATGATGCCAGACAAGCAAAGGTCTAACTCATTTAAAGAAAACCTGGGGGAATGCTTTTTTACAAACTTTGATCAACGTATTTTCTACAGTTGCCATTTCAAGTAAATGACTTAGTTGTCTTAATTAGTCTATCAAAATACCAAGGGGGAAAAAAAAATTAGGTCACACTTCAAGCTTGTCTCTTTTCTAATACTCTGATTGGAAAAAGAATCCCTAACTTTTCAAAATCCAGTTTCTGAAGTAAGTGTTAAACACTTTTCCCATCCATTTCAGAGAAGCTGCCTGTGCTGTCTCTGGGATGGCTGTTACAACACTGGCTGCTGCTCTCCTGTCTTTCAAAGATATGAACCCCACACAACTCTTGCTGCCTCTTTAGGAGATAGAGCTACTCAGCTCCTGAGAAAATGAGATCTTGACTGAAGTCAATTTAATATCAGAGAAAAGTGTTCTCTGCTAGCCCTGACAGTCCCAAACACCTATTTATCCATCTCACAGGTGTGTTTCCCAGAGTGGCAGTAGCAACACATGCAGATGGATTTTGACATGACCTGCAGAGAGAGGGACAGGAAGAATTCACTCAGTCTGTTCCACTCAATCTGAGATTACAGGGAAAGGTTTCAGTGATAAAACACATTTTGTACCATAAGCACTTCCATGTTAGTAATTAGGGGAAAAAAACACTTCACTAAAGATGCTTAGTAAGGACTAAAGGGTTTTAGTCCATACTTGAGCTTCAGGGCTGTTCCCTGTCCAGACTAGCAGGCTAAGTGCCAAAAGAAGGAGTGACATGCCCATAGTGTCTAAGTTTAAATTTATTTAATACAAAAAAGTTTTACAAATCCACCATGCAATCCACCATGCACTCAACCTGCATCTAGTGAGGATAAAGTATGACTCTGTGCTGCTTTACCCACAAAATTCTTTTAGCTACAGAGGTCTGAGGGGTTTACAAGTATTAACTAAGATCAATTTTACTGAACCCGTGTGAAGAACGAACAGAGGACACAGACAAAAGCAGAAATGCTGTCTTTCCATTCCAGTTCTCTAGCTCATGCCTTCTTTTAGAACAATTTCATACACAAAAATGTTATCTCATCCTACAAGTCAGCTAATGATTCGATTCGACTCTTCGACTCACATAGGAAAAGGTATTTCTAAGGAACAAATAAACATGTGCCTCTTTAACTGTCTGATGTAGTGATTAGAACCGACTTGACGAATTATTCTCAGTAGATTTAGAGCCAGAAGGAATGCTTTCCACCTGTCTGCCAGTTAAAACAGGGGCAGTGTCAGAGACATTCCAGACAACTGATTTCTATGGAGCTTTTGCAACGATCTCTATCACTGCCATTCCTAACTCCTCCATATCGTGCCCATAGGAATAGGTCCTTTTAAGAACCCAGAGCTCTCCAAGGGGGTCATATCCATTGCAAGCAAGTTAAACTTACTGAATCCATTAACATCTTGGCAGCTGGAAGAAAAAGCTTCTTCATTGTGAACAGCACTGAGTTTGGTGGAGGTCTTGTCAGAAGCAGCCACGGGACCCATCTCCCTCTGCGTGCTGGTCTGAGTCTCCTTCTGCTTCTTGGCTAGCTTCCTTCGGGGTGGTTTGAAGAGGGGAGAAATCAAGGTCAGTTTTCCCTCATTAAAACCCAAGCACTGACAAAATATTTTGCCAAACCACAATCATCCCACTTGGTCAGACATGCAGGGCATGTGACAAACCGTACGAGAGGAAACCCCACAACCTTTTAATGTAACTGTTGTGGAGCACAATGTGATACCAGTCTTGGAGCTTAGCTGTCCCTCCCAGGCACTTGCACAAACCTGCATCACCCCAGCAGTAGGAGTGCTACCTCATCCTTGAAGAGGGTGGCATAGGTACAGCCCCTGGAGCTGGTGAGAGCTGTTCCAGGAAGAGCAGAGGGCTCAGGATGGGGACAGTGATCAGCACCACTCACTTGGAGGTAAGGGGACATCTGCATCCATCCCATGGGGTACCTGCACCAGGGCTTTTCTCTGAGTGCTCCAGGGGAACATGTGACCTGGTTCTGTGTGACCTGAGAGCTGGAGCAGAGGTTTGTCCTGTCCCCAAGTAGAGCAATGAGGGCAGCACCCTCCTAAATTCTGATACACACCCAAACTGCACTGAGAATCCACAGCCAGTGAAGGGTGGAGCAAATTAAAGCTGTTTTAGAAATGTCCAGCTATGTCTGTGGTCTGAGAAAAAGGGTCTTTTCTTATTCCGAGGAGTCATCAAAAACTCTGGCAAAAGCAGAATATTGCCTGCTCTGAAAACACTAACAAAGCCAAGAACATGAGAGGCTCCTCTTTTGCAAACACAGCTAATAATAAGCAAATGGAGAGAAGCAGGAAAAGTGAGTGCTAAGCTTCCACTGACATTTGACTGCCCTGTGCTTCCTTCGTATCAGAGAGCAAAACCCTTTAAAAATGAATGTGTGACATTCTCCAATCCACACCTTGAAAAAATATCACCCAAATCCCTAGTACCAGCAAAGAACTTTGCTTACACCACTTCCCTAGATAAGAAAATAAAACAAAACGAAAGGGAGAAAAACAGGTTACTGTAAGAAGGAGCTTTAGTTTTCTTTCTTTCCTCCAGCTCAAAAAAAAAAAAAATCCTAACAACTAAATCATTTTGCAAAGAGGTTTTTCTTTTCTAAAACAACATGCTTATGGTAAGTACTCCTCATCTTTTAAACTTCATTAGATTCTTAAAAGAGATACTCCTTGCAGCGTATTTATCCACAGAACATGTCAGAGTAGCATTTACAAGCAAGTTCAAGCACACAGCTGAGCCCCAGCCTTCAGGAGATGGGCAGCTTGGCCAGTTACACTCATTTGCAAAGAAGGGTCAAAGAGAGCTAAAACCTTTGCCTATTGTTTGTGGGAAAAGACTGTTTTTAAAGTAAGTGGATAATCCAGATCAGAAGAGTACAGATTTGTAGAGAAATGTCCAATGTTTGCTGCAAACTTTTGAACAAACACATCTGTTTCATCTGCTCAGCCAGTTGGGGTTCAACCTCTTATAGTTAGTTAGTGGTTCCAATCCAAACCCAGAGCTCTTCCAGTTGGGTACATAATCACAGGGGGCACGTTTAGATCTCCCCAAACCCCCATGGTGTATCCACTTCTGCAGATGAAGATGCAAACAGGGAAACAGTCCTTGAGTGATGAAGCAAAAAGCTGAAGCTTAATGATGTTAAAAGCTTTGCTTCCAGTGTTCAGCAATGTTAGCCACATTTAGTACCTATGAGCTGCAGACATGGGGGCTCCTATTTTTTGTGCTGTGGTACCTGAGGTAATTACAATAGCCTTGAAGTTATTAACCCTGCTGTGTGGGTCTATAATCCTCTAGATTTGCTAATCGTACATGCCTAGGTGAATTCTTTGGCAAGAGGAATGAAAACCACTCAGTGGGAAACACTAATCCAAAATGCAGAAGTCCTTAATAACAAGCACTCTGGACTGCTGGGGTGAGCCACTACAGACACTGATGCTTAAAAATGGTGAGTCAAAAAGGGTGACTTCCTTATCAAATCCCAATTATTTGTGGCAATAATTATCTGTAAGTCCCCATTGCCTGGTATCTTTTTAGAAATGCCAACAAGCTACAAAGAGCCACAATTGGCAAACTTGTTTTCTCTGGGAGTGAATGAGCAACAACATTTCTGCATGTCCTAGGCAGGAGAAAATAACCCCAAACCCAAGCCCATTAGTCCCCAAAGGCCTGCTTACAAAAGCCCTATGCAAAGGAGTTCTACCTGGTCCTGTAGAAGACAGAGAGGCCCCTAAAACATTGGCTTGAATGCCTAAAAAGAAAAGGTGACATGAGTTTAAAGGTCTCAACCTAACTTGCACACACAAACTGGCCACCACTGCTCAGGATGCTGCAGGGGCACCAGCGAACACGGCGAACGCTTCTGCATCTGACACTGCTACAATTTGCTTTCCACACTGTGTTATCAGTTTCCACCTTTCTCCCTCTCTATTCCAAGAATGTAAAAATTCTTCATCTAAATTTAGAGGGGAAAAGGAAGACAGATCTCTTTTGAGGATTTCAGAGCTAAGCTTGCCAGGCACATCAAGGGGCTCTCGGTTTCTGAAAGTGCCTTTTCTGCCGCCGTTCCGTGTCTGGGTAGAGTGGCAGCACAGGACTAAGCCTATTTGGTCCTCCCCATCGTTATAATTCATAGAAAGGATTATAAAAATCAAATGACTAGCACTTTCCAGAATGTTAGGGATGTGAATTAAACCCACAGCTAGGTAGAGGTTTATTTCCCAGCATGTCAAAATGCCTTTGGAATTGGGAAAAGCATTTATCTAGAAATGCTGTTTCCAAAAATAGGGAGCTCTGAGAGATCTCAGTGAATCACTGACAAGCCACATCGGTGACACAGCTCCTGCTCTCCCCACTGACCAACCTCCCCTGAACACAGCCCCTGCAATGCCCCAGTGAAGCTGCTAGCAGAGCATTAGTGTCAATCACGGGCTGGCTGCGAGTGCCCAGTGTCCCCAGCACAGCCTGGCACCAGGCATGGAGCAGACACTTCCCCACTCATGCATTGTGCAGCTGAAAAGGGGAGGAAATAAAGGACCAGGCAGATATTTGGAAGAAGAGTCCGATATAATCAACACAAGGTGAAGAGACTGAAATGCCCAAATGTGAGTGAGGTGATGTTAATGGCTGGTTTGTGCTTAAGGGTAAGGAAAATGTGCCAAGAAGGAAACAGGAGTCCATGGATGGGGTTTAGTTGGTTTCCTGTTTCAGTTCAAGAGGGTTTGTAAATAAAGAGGTGATGTTTACAAGCACCACACACACATGGGAGGGATGAGACAGAAAGACACTCAAGTTGAGTAAAAAATATGAAACCAGCTGTATAACCAGGCAGTTGACACTGACCCCACTAAAGCAAGGAAAAAACTATTGGCAATGAACCTCAGCTAAGTGTGGGCTTGGAAAAAAATGATGCAGATTTGGTTCAGTTATTTTTGAAACTTCTACTCCTATCAGAGACTAGACATAAAATCTGAAGCACTACATTAAAATTGTAGGAGTTCCACTTAAACAGTCAAGAAATGCAAACTTGGTGTCAAGTACAAACCATTTACTGCCATGGGCATTAATCAGAAAGCTCAAGCAATATTTTCAGCTGGAAGTATCTGCAGGATCAGATTCCTCTTTTGCAGAGGTTTGGATAAACGTCGGGGATTATTTTTTTTTAAACAGCTTCAAACTCTTCTCTAACTTTTTCTATCACTTCTACATGCCTGAATGTTAAATCTCTAACTGCCTCTCCTCAAGAGCTCTCCTACATGGACGTTGACAGATTTAATTTTAGATGTTTCACAAGGATGGATTATATACACTCTAATGCAGATTTGCATGCACAGGTAATTTACACATTAGGTATAGATCACCTAAGTTAAACGTGAAATTTCCTCCTACAGACACGAATTGCACATTGCTCTCGTTTTCAATAAGCAATTGAAGAAAGCCACAGAATAAAATTCCTTTTAGAGAACTGTGCATGGCAAACTGCTAGGAATACACATAATATTTATGATGAAATCTGCACCAGTTTAAGGCAGGCAGTGACAAGCTTTGCAAACATCAGGGAGCACTGGTTAACCAGCAGATCTATTGATAAGGTTCTCCATCCCCTGAACCTGTAGTAGATCACAAACTCAAGTTGGAAGAACAACTTCATGCTGGTGTGAAAATCAGGGAGGGATTATACATGGCATTATAATCTGCAAGCCCTGGGTAATCCTTTTGCTCTGATTCCTCAGTCAGAGAGAGGACTCTGCTGCAACATAAGGCACTTCAAATAAGATGTGTGCCAAAGGGACACACACTAAGGAGGACAAGAAAGGGAAAGCTAGAAAACATGACCTACAAGCAAAGGCCAAAGGAAATACGGATCTTTCATCTAGAGAAAAGGAAATCAAATAGTTTTGATAGGTGTTCAAACATATGAAAAGGCACCACAGAGAAGCTGTTCTCACTGGCTGCAGGGGCTAGGGAGTAAGTAATTGGGCTCAGCTATGGGAAGGAAAGTTCACTTTAAACTTGGAGAAAGCTCAATGCAGGAGAAGCTGCAGCAGGCAGGCTGAGAAATCTTGGTCACTGCAGGGCTGTAAACAGCCAGCCAGAGGAATGAGAGTCCAAAGCACTGCTGTCAGGCTGGCACGTGGATCTCCTCCAAGCTCTGATGGTTGGCTTAAATCTGCCTTCATCACCCACTCCCCTTATACTGCCTGCAACCTCAGCAGGGCTGGGAAACATTCCTGGCCTAAGCACGTGGGCAGTTTACTGCTTCTGATAGCCACCAGAAGGGCAAATCCTCCACTTAAAGCAAGTGCACAGGCAGCTTCACTTGCTCTTTCTTAGCACCTGCCATGGTGAAGCCAAACTCGGTGTAGGTTATGGCAGGAGCAGAGGAGGTCACTGCAGTAAAGGTGAAGTGAAGAGCAAGGACCACTGTTACTTGACAGGAGAACATGAAGTAATGTAGAGATAAGTCAAGATGCCCTGAGTATTTTGTACTGTGTGTATGCAAACTCAGGGTCTTGGGAAAAATGATCTAAGCTTCATTTGATGCAATTAATCACTATTTGTGGAGGACATTTATTTTATAGCCACAGAAGCTTTAGACAGGTGCATATAAGAGCCATCCAGTATGAGTATATACTGGTACAGACAGCCACAAACCCTGCCCTCTGCAAAGTTTAGGCTTGTAATCACCACACAGACATGTTCTAAATCAAATCTCACCTACTTTCTGCGTTTTCATTAAATTTTTTTAACATTTCCACAGCTGCTGATTAGGTATTCTGTTTTTCCAGCATCTAATGAGAAAACCATCTAATGAGAAAGTTTCTTCTTAAAAAAATCCTGATTTAGTAAGCTGACCTGTGCAGGCAGATCCCACCATCCATGGAAATCTATGGAGATATTTATGTATGAGTGTGGTTACACAGAGGTATGGCTATAAATAAAATAACAGGATTTTTCTTTTCGAATGTCCTACAGACAGTGGAAAGAAATTCAGCACAAACTCTGTTATTTCAGAAAATGCAACTAAAAATTTAGCTTAATAACCTTTTCCCATGAAAAGAAACTCCCAGCTGAAACCACCACAACAATTAAAATTGGGATGAAATTCCAATGGGAGTTGAAGGGGCTTCCTACACAGCAGTTGTGTCCCTGGAGCTCTGGCTAGTTCAGGGCAAAAGGAGAACACATTGTGGCCATTGAGTGCCCTTTTCTTATGGATAACATTAAACTGAGTACTTGTATCACATACATGATTGTCTACATTTCTAGAAATACTTCCCTGGTCTGACATCTCTCTTGATTAAATTTCATTCTGTAGCCATTACCCAGCCCAGGAGAAAGAAACAAACTAAACCAAACCACCCACACAGAGAAAACATTTCCATTCCTCTTCCTGGTGAGAAAATAATAAATCCACTATATGGGTTGCTGCAGTTGAAAATACTGTGGCAAAAGAGGTGTCTGTCACTAAATGCAAACCCTCCTGTAAAGCAGATGAATTGCTGTCAGTGTTTTACAGCTCCAGCTAGGAAAAAACCCCAAACCTTTCAGGCATGGGTGGGTTGATACCTTACACTGCCCATTAAACTGAAGTGCAAGGTGACAGACAGCAATTCTGTACCAACCTTAGTCACCACTTGTATGGGTGTAAATACAGAGTAACTCCTCTGAAAAGGTTCAGGCATCACCCTGGGGACAGGGATACAAGGAGTGCACCAGGACAGGAACTCCTCATTCCATCTCTCTCTCTTCCCAGTGCAAACATAAGTTGTGTCCCAGGATCTCAAATCATTAGCAATGAGCTTTTGATGATGGGCAAATTGAAGTACACCATGTGATGTCCATCCTGCACAATGAATTACAGGCTAGGAACAGAGGTTTCCTGGGTTGGTATTTCAACTTAAAGCATGTTTGAGATCTTTATGGCCTTCTCTTTCATCCTTTCCTGTATGTTGTAGGAAGTTTTTAATTAAGTGTTCCTATGCAAAAATCCCTTAACTCTTTACATATAACTATGTGTGCCCAAAATAGCTAAAAGAGCAGCTTGTGTAAATGACTGTTTTTGGCTGGTTGCACCAGAGCTGCAGGTACTCAACCATCTTAAAGAATCACATTTTAGAGTCCTGGATTGGAGCAGGGCACAAGGCTGACTGAAGGGAGAACTCCAGTCTAGAGATCACCACGATGCTGTGGTCTGTCTCTGCAAAAACCTGTTACTCATGACATAAGTCTCTGTGATTTGAATAGAATTATCACTAAGAACAGTTTAGAAGAATTAGGCTTGGAGATTTTGATCCCTAACAAGAAGAAATGCCAGTTGACAAAGGGTAGAGAGGAATTAGCTGAAAGCAGACAAGGATTGCTCTAAGAAGCACAACTTTGAAGTCCAGAAACTGAAACCAAACTAAAGTGATGCAGTCCATATGGTCACATTTGAAGGTCTGCCAACAGATCTGTTTGAAAACCTGCTTTTCAATTCTGGTAACTCATTCAACTGAATTTTGCTGCAGGACTAAAATATTCATACAAGGTCATAGCATGGAAACCAATTCTATTTAAAAAAGCTATATATATACACATATTGCTGCTCTTATTTTCACAACATTTCAAATAAATCAAACCTCTCTGCTCATAGGAGGCTGTAGCAATTTCTATCAGCTTTGCCTAAGAATTACACAGTCCTTAGCAATTTCAGATTTTCATCTGCATCATAATGAAACACACTATTTCATGTGAAATTTGAAACATGAAACTCAATAGAACTTCATCCTATGCTCCTTCATGGATTCTCCTGCTTTCTTCCCTCACTACTGGAACAACCTTTGTACCCTGACTGTTGTTCAAGGGAAAAAAGAAACAGAGCTTGGTTTTTCCAATGAGGGAACAGACCAAATGTCAATCTGAAACCAAATGCTGACACACACAGCCTGAGGATGGATGTGTGATGACTATTTATGTGCTGCCTCTACTATCATGATGCTCCAGCTAGCAGAGATCATGCTTGGTGGGGTCCCAGGGACACAGAGCTAAGAATGAGCTCTCTGCAAAAAAAAGGTGGGTGCAGAACTAGGTAGGTAGAGTTACATGATCTCTGCTCCACTCTCCACTGGCTGCTATGAACTCAAACTTGCCTGATGATACCTCTGGATTTTCTCTCAGGGTGGACATCTGCCTTATTAAATCATAACAAAGCCCTTGCTCCTGCCTCTGCTGAAAGCTCATTGCAACCTCAGGCTTGGGTAACCTCCAGATGTTTGTCTCTTCACTTTTCCTGAGTCACTATCTTGTTCCCTGAGAAAAAAAAAATCTAGAAAATTGACCCACAGAAGCTATGACAAGACAGCAAATAGACCCTTTAAGGATCCCTGTGCTGCTCTAGCAGAGCAGTGCTCAGCTGACTGCTTAAAGCAATGTTGCACAGCTCTAAAAAGGGTTACACAGAGCTCAGAAGTTTATTCATCTTTTTAAATACACAAATCTCAAAATAAAATAAAGCAGGGAACATTCTGACCATATACTTCCTGCTGGAAGAAGGCAAAATTATAATAGAAAGCCTGGGACTGAATTTTTCAGGCAATAGTGCTGACTGTTATAAGAAACCAGAACACTAGAACATGAGAAATGTGCAGAAGAAGAAAGGTTGTATGAAGAGATGTAGTAGCACCTATGGTGTTAAAACCATCCCCTACTTCAACACTTAGTTAAGCTTCTCCTGAAACCTGTCTACTAGGTCAAATTCCATTCTTGGTGTGAAGTCTAGAGGAAATGGAGTTACTCTGCATTTACAGTTACATCACTGGGCAAAACCAAGGCTCGTGACGGTGTCCTCAGGCTCTTCACACACTTAGCAAGTGGGTAGGGTTCCTCTTTCAGTTGTTTCCTGAGAGGTCATTGAGAAGCAAAACCCTTCCAACTGATGGTACATAGGGATGCTCATACTTAAGTCCTCTGCCCTGTTCTTTGGATGTAAAACGACTTATATGGGAAAGAAGTCAAGCTCCCTTAAAATGGTAGCACAGTAATGCACTTACTTTGCTGACCAGCTGAACACCTTCCAGGTGTGTCTCCAGGACAAAGTCCCAAGATCAAGGTAAAGAGGGACTGTAGGAACAGGCTAAGGAGAAGTTGCTGGAGCTGCAGTCCAGGAGGGACTAGCAGGGCAGACATGGCCCTTTTGACAACCCTGTGGATTTCAGAGCCCTGACAAGTCTGGCAGTTTGCTGCTTCTGAGGAAGAGGTTTAGGTCAGTGATACAGCTGCTGCTTCTGAGACATGGAGAGTGCAGACCTGTTCCTCTAAGCAGTAACAACAGCCTTGTCCATCCCTCCCAACCCCCTGGTGGCAGCCAAGGCATCCAACTCAGTTCTCCAGGACGCTTTCCTCAGATCATTGACCCAGTCCTCTCCTCCTCCTGATCCTCAGACAACTATTATCATGGCAGAAACAGCTTGGCCCTGATTAGTTTCCAGCCCCTCAGTCTTTAGACAACAGATGGCTCTGGAAGTACTGATGTGTGAAGCATTTTCATGTGCCTTAACACCCTCCTTAATTATGCAGCATTGTCATTAGGACTGGACAGATGATTTACGTCTGAATATCTGAACTACTTCAACATCCAATGGTCTGAACCAACACTCAGAACCTGGCAACTCCAGGAACAGGGATGTTTGCTGAGATAATGTCAAGTCCTAGTTGTCAGAAACCTTACCACTTTTTAAAAGCTTAAATCCATGGCTGAGAAATTCCCAACAGTACCTTCAGGTGTGAATTTCCCTGAAGTCTGGCTAAGTATGATGGACAATGAAAAAAGGTGCACTTGGGACACTCTGTCCATTAGCATTTATAGAATCATAGAATAATTTAGGTTGTAGAAGACCTCTAAGATCATCAAGTCTAACTGTTCCCCCAGCACTGCCAGGTCCATCACCATACCATGGTCTCAAGTGCCACATCTACATGTCTTTTAAATCCCTCCAGGGATGGTGACACCACCACTGCCCTTGGCAGCATGTGCCATGTCTGGACAGTCCTTTTGGTGAAGAAATTTTTCCTAATAGCCAATCTAAAGAAGAACATCCAGTCTGAAGGTCTAAAAACCATAACTGACATCTCTGTGGACACTAAGGTGTTTGCAGGCACAGTCACAGGTGCAATGGTGAAACAGGGAAAACACAACAGTGTGCAACCGAGAAAAATCAAACACAAGCTGCTGGAAAGACAAGGAGAAATGGAATGGCAAAAATAAAAGTGCTAAAAGAAAAGAATACAACAACCACAAAATTACCACAGGGTGAACATGCTCAAGAAACATCAGCCTCAGTCAAGTACTTACAAGTAATAGGAGTAGGAATATGCATTTCTTCTAAATATCGATGACCAGTCAGATGAACAAAATGTCCAAAAAGGGGAAAAAAAAGAAAAGCACATAATTAGATTTATAGGAACCCTAGGATTCTTGGTCAATATACAAAGTGTTTGTGCTGCCTTTTGTACTGAGCTGCTATTCCCCTACAATTTTTTCCCAGGAGCTGTATGTCAGTGAGGAATAGATGCTGAACTGGAGACAGGTTGTACTTCCACTCCTGCCACTGACTTGTGTCACCATGAATAAATCCTCTCACCTCTTTCTGCCCTCATTTTGCCATGTCAGTACCATGGATAATGAGACTTACTTTTTGGCCTGTTAAGTGCTTTGACATTTTGGAAATGGAAAGAAATATGTAAGAGCTATTAATATAAATAACAATAAATGGGAAAGCAACAATGTAAGAACACTACAATTTTGGCATATTTAGACAATGAGCAAATTGTATAATGATAAATCAAGCTTCATCAAACTCTAAAATGCAAATTGTTCGTTACCAATTCAAGCATCACTCCATATTTATAGCTGAGCACTGGGGGGATGTTTTCTGCATCACTGTGATTAAGCATTTTCCACCACAGTTTCTCAACAATTCACTTCAGAACATTTTGATACGTGTTTGAGCAGTGCCACAAACTGAGCCTTGACAATCAGTTATAACTTAACAGGTGATGTTTTCCCTTTTAAAACTGGAAAAAGGCTGCCCTGAAAAGTCTGGCTCACAACAGACCTAGCCCAGGGTGTTCCAGACTTACAGCCAGGCACAAGGGAGCCCCAAAAGCAGCACCAATGGTCAAACAGAGAAAGGCAATAAAACACAAACTTCAACCAATTGCACAACTTCAAAATCCCATCCTTGAAGACACTACAATCCTTGGGAATTGCTTAGGAGTACAATGCAGGGTTCAAGTGTTCACTTTGGTGGTTGCTCTGAATACAACTTCCAGGAGCACATGTGGAAATCAGACTCAGTGCAGTCACTGTGCACACTCACCCTGTTCACTGTGCACACGTTGGGCAAAGGACAGTTCATGAGGATTAAACTGAACTGACACAGGTTTCCTGGTGGTCATCCTTGCTAGAAACCTGATATTCTGGCCAGATTCCTGATGTAGGCCAAGTTATCTGAATGACACTAATTCCAAGATCCACTTCAATGTATTTTAATATAATGCTATCATCTCCTGAAAGCCAGAAATTTTACAGGCCCTAGCAAGGCATCAGTTGAAGTACAGTGATGGCCACTGAGCTTCACTGTGAAATTCCAAGTTCCCCTGAACCTCTAAACAAAGGGAAAAGTCATATAATCATAGAATTTAGGGGTTGGGATGGACCTTACAGATCATCCAGCCCCAACCCCCTGCCCTGGGCAGGGACACCTCCCACCAGAGCAGGTTGCTCAAGGCTTTAGCCAACCTGTCTGTGAACACTGCCAGGGTTGGGGCAGCCACAGCCTCCCTGGGCAACCCGGGCCAGTGTCGCACTACCCTTAGAGAAAAAACCTTATTTCTCAGAAAAATGACCAGGATGTGGAAAATGAGAGCCCACAAAGCTGAACCCCCTAAACCCCTCAAATCAGTCCACTAAACTATCCCCTCTGAGAGGCCAGGGCAGGGTTGACACAGCACTATCAGCTGTGACTGTTCCCTTGAACATCCTGATGTACTTTCTGCTTGTCTCCTGTCTCGACCTGGAGACATCTGTGATCACACCACATCTCAGCTCTCACTGAAAGCTGCACATCCCTCCAGGCTGCAGAGGAAAGCTCAGAAAGATTTGCTCCATAAGGATAGTAAATAAAGTAAAACAGAAAAAAAAAGGAGGATTATGTTCTGGAATTGGACAGTCCATTTTGGCTCCAATTCTCCCAAAATATGCAGCCTAAAGGAAGGACTTCCTAAGGAATATTTCAAAGCTTGCTGTTAAAACTGGGCCAAGTTATAATTCACTAAAAATGTGATCTGGGCTTGGAATGTATCACACAGCCTGAAAACCCACTCACCCACCTTAAACACTGGGACAGGAGGGACAGGGATCACGAAATGTGCAAATAGCCTTCTGCTAATTCTATCCTATACCTTGGGTATGTTCTGCCCAAGAGGCTTTGGGGTTTTATTTAATTAGTTTAAGGTAACAACCTAAATCCTAATCCAGAATAAGGATTTTTCAGTGTGTTTTCCGTAGAAGGAAATAATCCTAGACCCTACATAGCCCCAAATCTTCTTTTTTTGCTACCGACAGCACTTTAAAGAACTTATTTGCAGTGCACCCATGACAGGCTGTCTGATCCTATTTATTCAGCCTTATATTTAAAGGGGTCAGTGGAGGTTTTGTCTGCTCAAACACACAAGCCTTAGAAGTGTCACACTCTTCACTCCAGGGAAATGCAAGTCACAATTACACCAGAATTAAAACTGTCCAGATGACATCAGAACTGACCAAAATCAAATCCTTTGGTGGGGCAAAGTCAAAGGGCATTTTCTTCAGAAAAGGGCAGAAAAGGGCATTTTCTTCAGAAAAGAATTTTACAAATGTCTTGGTTTTCTTCTTTCAGCTTGTTTTTACCAACTGGTCCTGTATTCTTTATTACACAAAAATATTTAACTCATATGAAGGACAAACAAAAAAAGCTCCTTAGAAAATTAGACATGTTTTAATACAATAAATATGAGGTATAACAAGATATATATCTGTTAATGAAAGAAAGCAGTACTGCTTTCTGTGGGCAAATAGACTCATATGGGCACCTCTAAATTAACAGACTAAATTATCACAGAATCCCAGAATGGTTTGGGTTGGAAGGGAACATAAAGATCATCTTGTTCCACCCCCTGCCATGGGCAGGGACACCTTCCACTAGCCCAGGTTGCTCCAAGCCCCATCTAATCAGGCTCTGAACACTCCCAGGTTTGGGGCAGCCACAGCTTCTCTGGGCAACCTGTGCCAGTGCCTCAGCACCTCACAGAGAAGAATATCTTCCTAATATCTAATCTAAATCTCCTCTCTGTCAGTGGGAAGCCATTTCCCCTTGTCCTGTCACTCCATGTCCCTGAAAAATGTTTCTCTCCATTGTGTGTCAGCAATTTGTATGTCGTACACATATGATGATGATGCTGTGATGTAACTCGTGCAGCTAGTGGGTTCCCAAAACCAAGCAAAAAAATTTTGTTAAGGGTTTGGATTTTATATACTGTAAGGCAGTCACATATAAACCAGAAATGTATATATACACACAATTTTTACATAGATATCCACACACAGAAACTTTGCAGACTCTAAGCCAACCCAGGTTTCAACTAAAACTTTTAGATAGCACACGGAAAGTCAAACTCACATTTTCCACTGCATAAACATTCTGTCTGGCTTAATTAATTTCACGTATCTGACTAAACCCTACAAAACATTGGCAGCCCCCAGAAACTTGTGAGTCACTGGAGTTTTTGCAATATGGTCTGTTGAAACGATGAGCAACTGGGCACCACTTGCTCATGCCTTGTGCCTGAAAGGTTCAGCACAGTGTGCTGCTAACTCAGTGTGTCTCACAGGACCAAAAAGCAGCTTCTGATGCTCTTCTCAAACCAGTGTCTGCCTTCTTTTAGTGCTTCTGTCTCTTCTAATCTCTCACTTTCCTTTGCTCTTTGCACTGGTTAACAAAGTGCTTCATTCAGGAAAGCCACCACTGTGCCAGTTACCAATGAGCTGTGATGCCCTGGGCCGTGAACAAATGTCACTGTGATATTTTCCACTTCTGTTTGAAGAAAACATCTCAAGTTTATCAAATTACTTTTCTGCATTGTTGCCTTGCAAGAGAACACTGCTTGTACACTGAGGCATTAGCCTTGGTGAACTGAGGAGGGAACTCTCTTCGAAGTGAGGTTAATGCAAAAAAAGCAATGCAAGAGCTTAAGCTCCTAATGCTTCTGTTTGCAAAACAGAAAGAGAAGTTTGTTGTTAAACTGTTCTCTCAGAAGAGCACAAGCTTTCAGCTCTGCTCCTCCAGAAGTTCCAATCAATTTGTGGTCCAAATTGGCTTCTCCTTTTATCTGTGCTGCTCCCAATCCACATTAGTTTATAAATGAAATGAGCCTGACAGGCTTAAGTTCATCTTCAGGGAACACTTGTCCATATGCAGCTCCAAGCATCAGTTGGACCTGGCTGGTGGTGCCCAGCCAAGGCAGACCCAGAAGCAATGGGATCAGCAGGTCTGTCAGTGGTGCTGGAGTTGTGCTACAGCCTCCAGAACCTCTTTCTGCACTGTTAGAGCTTCAAAATGGGAAAAGATTTTCAAACTGATGAGGCAGTTTATTTCTTATACCACTGTGTATTCCAGTGGGTAACCTTGCAAATGACAGCAAACAGGCAAAGAGGGATACAGACTGCAGGAATTTTGCCTGTTTGTGCTGGGAGAGTGGAAACAACACAGAGGAAAAAATTTTCCAGCTCTAGGAAGAAAAAAGGGAGAATTTTGATTTCTAATACTCCCACTCACCTCCTTTCTATTTCTAATTTTGAAGAAAGTTTCCCAGGTTTACAGACCCTATGGCAAAACCAGATATAGCTTAAAGATCATTCAATTCCACCCCCTGCCATGGGCAGGGATACCTTCCACTAGCCCAGGTTGCTCCAAGCTCCATCCAACCTGACCTGGAACACTCCCAGGGATGGAGCAGCCACAGCTTCTCTGGGCAACCTGTGCCAGTGCCTCAGCACCCTCACAGTAAAGTATTTCTTCTTCTTCTGGAGCTACAAGCTCTCAGGGGCAGCATTATGTAAATAGGTATTAACTGTTGCCCTCTAGAACACAAAAGGAATGTTTTCTCTCTACCAAATTTATTCTTTTTTTTGAAGCAACAACACTGTAGCCAGAAGATCCAAGATGGAAGCAAAGCAGAAACTTACCTTCTCTTGATGGTAAGCATTGCCCCCAAAAGGATAATAACAAACATCAGAAGACCAGCTATAACTCCAGCCATTTTCACTGTGCTGTCAACTTGTTTTTCTGGTTCCACTGCATTGGAATTCTGGGTGGAAGCTCCTTAAAAGATGGAAGGAAAGGAAGAAGAAGATAAAGAAAGAGTTTGTTGGAAAATTGTGCAACAATCTGCTTTAAATATTCACTCGAAAGCCTAACAACGAATTTGCAATCAAATTACAATAGACATTTGTCCATCTAACCAAATCTGCCTTTAATGAGGGCTAATGACAGATAATTCAAAGCAGTAATAGGGTGTAAAATCCCAGTGCAATGCAAATGACTCTACTGTTTTACTATATTATACTGTAATGGGGATTTTACTCTTCTGAAGCACTCAGCATACACCCAGAAAAAGCTATAACTTTAATCTCAAATAGGCTAAGTGGAGGTGCAATCCATACTCATCTAATTAATGAATGCAAGTTTGCAGTAACATAAAATAATAATAATACTTGCAAAAGGTTTTTCCTTCTAAAATCAGCTCAGATTTCTGTTTCTCACTGTACTGGTGGTCTGACTTTTGTAGACATACAGCTAAGATTATACATGTAACAAGCATTAATCCAAGGCACAGAGTACCCTCCACATAGTCTCAGGATGGTTAGGGTTGGAAGGGACCTTTAAGGTCATCTCATTCCACCCTCCTGCCATGGGCAGGGACACCTTCCACTAGCCCAGGGTGCTCCAAGCCCCATCTAACCTGGCCTGGAACACTCCCAGGGATGAAGCAGCCACAGCTTCTCTGGGCAACCTGTGCCAGTGCCTCACCACCCTCACACATCATCTAATGTACTCCTGATTTTGACTACAGCAGGCCAGAAATTTCTGAGGATTTTTTTTTTAAGAGTGAAGCCTACACACCAAGAAATAAAACATATTTAGGAACATTATTTGCACAGCATTTCTGCTTTTACTTCCCCATTGTGATCTGATTTTTTCTCCCTGCAGTAACTGAACACCTTGCAGAACGCTGCCCTCTCCCCTGGTGCTGGAACTACTTGCATAGTGCTTATTATATACCTTAGCTCTGCTGATTTCACTACTTGCTGCACAGAATTTTTCCAGATATAGCTTAAGCCACTAAGCTTGATTTAGAAAGCCCCACAAGATTTGAGTCATGGCTACTCTAAAGACTAAATAAGCCTATCTTCATTATAGTCCTGATACACTTAACTACTCCTAAAAATATTACCATCACAGTTAATTAAGTTCAATGAATTCATGTTACATGAGATCACACTCTGGTCTTGGGCTTCACCTTTGCTGGTGGAGTCAGCCAAGTCTTCCCCTACAGATCAAACACAGCAGGGAAAGGGAGTCAAAGGGGAAAACAGAGGCCTGACATCAGAAGGCCATAATCTTTTGCTCTTTTAACAACTCTGTGTTCCTGACTTTGAGGAAAACCTGAATCATTTCTGTCCATGGGAGGGAAATATCTCCCCACTCATTGGGGGAGATAATATTCCATAGAATCACAGAATTTGAGGGGTTGGAATGGACCTTAGAGATCATCTAGTCCCAACCCTCTGCCCTGGGGGGTTGGGACTCTGTCAAACAGAGTCCATATGTTGGTGAGAGAGTAGAAAGCCTCACTGGGTTATTCTTTTGCCCATTTGCCACATGTTAAACTGTATATGCTTGAAAACATCTCTGTTTGCAAGATTGAGTCCCAATGATTTCCATGATGAAATCATGGGGGTTGGAACTAGATGATCCTTAAACTGTATATGCTCGAAAACAGTTTGCAAGAATGAGTCCCAATGATTTCCATGATCAAATCATGGGGGTTGGAACTAGATGATCTTTAAGGTCCCTTCCAAGCCAAATCTTTCTGTGATTCCATGATATAACCCAATATAGGGTTTCCTATATTGATGGACTTCCAGAGATGAGGATCTGATCCTGAACAAAATGTTATATCCCACTCCCATCACATCCTAAAGAGCACATATAGAAAAACGACACAACAAATTCAAAACAGGAAAACTCACCCCATGCAGCGATAAAAGCATGATTTCACTTCTCCTACAGCTAAGCTGTTCATCTGGTTTGCCAGTGCAAAACACAATATTTACCAAGCAAAAAAAAATAATAAAAAATGCTGGCTCTTGGAAACACACATATAATTTGCAGCTTTTTGTCCCTGACAACTCCACTGCTCTGCTGAATTCACCAATTTGCCCCTTCAGTTAAGAGTTCACTGGTAACTTCTGTGCTCACATGTCTGAAATGCAGTAATGGGACGCCAAATCAGTTGCATATTACCATCTTTATTTCATAACATCTCTTACAGTCCTGGAGTACATCTGTCCAAGAGGTGAGCTATGTGCCATCAGATGAGACAATCCTGACACTGTCACACAACAAAGTCAGTGATGAAGGTACAATTTCTCCCTGAAAATGGCTACAACTCTATTCATTTGAAGTGAAAGTCGGAGTACTCCAAATTATCCTTCACTTGAGTTGCAGTTACTCCTATGACCCTAAATAATAGGTGTTGAAGAATGGTTTTCTACCACAAGCAGCACAGTCAGTCCCCCCCTCATTTTGCACCATCTGAATACCCTGGTGAAGTGTGAGCCACGTTAAAAAAATTAGAGTGTGCTGTCAACTCCATCCTCTAATCTACTAGATTGGTTTGATTTTGCCAGGCTGTTGTTTGTTACTACAGGCAATGTGTGGTCAGTGTGTTTTTATCTGATATTTCTCAGCCCATTGTAGGCTACTGCAGTTCTGGAAGGAGAATAAAGGCTCATTATCCATCCTGACACCTACACACTGCAGTGACTGATTCACTCAAATCTTCTCTGTAACTCTTTCTGTCTGTCTTGGCAAAGGCCAACAATTCCTTTAGGCCACTAGTCCAACCATTTGTAAGTTGTCTCAGCTAATAGTGCCCAGGAATTGATAACGTGACAGGGTAGGTAAATTCCTGGCTCTGGGATTCTCCAAGCCTTGCAATGAAATATTATTGCCAAAGTCCATTGTTTTCCTGCTGTTCTGGAATATTTTCCTTGTGGTTGTTTTTCTTCTGGTTACTTGTACTCCCCACCTGCCCCACCACCAGCTGTAGGTAAGAACCTATAGAACCTACTCCTATCCTGGCAGAGATGACTTGTGCTGCTCCTGAGAGAAATGCTGACTAAGAATTCAGTTTTACTTTTCTCCTTTATGGACATGAAGGCAGAATCCAAATGCTCTGAGCACAGCAGCCCATAAAATCTGCTCTGATAACCATTTCATACAATATCCTTAAATACACTTGGAGAGCTCTGCACTACTGTAACTTGAGGGGCCAACCCTTTTCCCTCTGAAAAACAATGTATTGCTAATATTAAAAAGGAACAAAAATAAACTGTAACCATATATTCTAGTGGTTACTTCCACCACATTTCCTGGAATAAATTGTTCCTTGTAACACAAGTTGGGTACTGGAATAATAGGCCACAGAACAGGTCACCACTGTTATTAGTGTGTGTATTTCAGTGGCACCCAGAGCCCCTGCTAAGGTCAGGACCCCATTACACTGTACTAACATGAAGTAGGACAATTTTCTGCCCTAAGCTTCCTTCCTTAATAAGGAAGGCAAATGATAGAAGACAGTGCCAGAGGAGAGAAGACTGTAGGTCCCCTGACTCCCTATCTGTGCCTTATCTACTCCACCAGGCTACTACTAGCAGAGATACACATTTCTGTATTCTACAAAATGCACCAGCAGCTTGGCCAGTGGCAGGAAAATTACTTCCACAGGCACCAGCATTTACCTAGCCAGCACTCCAGTTGTCATTCAGAGGTCTTTCAACACTTTAGTCCTTTCCTACCAACCCAATTGACTTTGCTTCTTCAACCCCTTTCCAAATTCCAGCGTCTCACAGCATGACAGAAGATGCTACAACCAGCAGAGTCATGGGAGGTCATGTTCTGATGATGCTGCAGAGATGCAAAGAGAGCAGAGCAGGGGCAAATGGCTAATTGCCCTGAGCCTTCCAGCCCATGAGAACTCAGGTTTATGGATCATCAAGCACTGAGGGTTTAATTAAGGTTTTGATTAAGGTCTAATCTAGCCATGCTGCTGTGGATTCATAGATACTTAGACCAGGTGCACCTGCTGAAAGCATGATATTGTGCTTTCATCCTTGTGGGTTTCAAACTTTTTAAATTCCCTCTTGCTTCAGATCATGCTTATAGCTGGCTCTGCAGTGACTGGTAACTTAAGGACAAGAATTTTGAAATTTTAAATTGATTTCAGCATAAGAAGCTGCCATTTGCATTCCAGAGTTAAATCTTTCACATTCCTTCTGCTGAAAGTGTTTCTGCCCACAAGAAAGAAGAGATGACCTGTTCAGTACTTTGAGCTGGAAGATGGCTTGCAAGTGATTCCAACAACCTAAACACAAGTTTTTGCCAGTCATAACTAAAGAGAAGAACCTTCTCAAAATGCTAAGGAGGTGGAAAATCACCCACTTACCAGCAGGCATTCCTACATAGTGCTATACATGCCTTTCAATCCTCTTAATGCTCATGCAAGGTAAGGAATCAACTATGGTATTTACTTTATAGATCTGGAAAGATTAAGGATTTGCTTTTGGCATCACAGGCACCCGAGAGCAGAGCTGAGGACTGACACCCTGGGACAATTCCATCAGAACATGCAACCTCTCACAGATGAAGATGGGGAAGACAGGAGGGACAGAGGGAGAAACAGCAACGACAGCTAAGGAAAAGATACCATGGAAATCTTTCATCCAGCAATTTAGGCATGAGCATATTATTTGAAAATAAGCCACCAGATATAAAGCAACCTTCTCTGTGGAGGTGGCACTCTGAAAAACATGCAGGGAAGAATGATTATTGAGTGCATGCAGCTAAGCAGGACTGATAATACAAATTTCTTCTATAAAATCTATTTCACAAACTGCAGTTTGAAATGTTCTTTACTTTAAGCAGCAGTTACAATATTACATTTTTTAAAAATATAACTGTCAGGAAAGAAAAAAGAATCCGAAAGAGCCATAACCAGTTGAAAAAGTCAGGTATTTAGGAGATATTTCCAACTGGTTCTGCAATGGAAGTGGTACCAGTAGCCATGGCCTGACTGGGAGAGATAAGAGAAGGCAGTACAAGTGTAAATGAGGGAGGGAAGAAGCAACACAATAATGGGAGGTTCAGCCACTGCCAGATGACAGCAAAAGCCCAACCACAGAACAAGCCAGTCTGGCAAAGACAAGGTTTAATTTCAAATTTTTGACACCTTAATACAGCTCCTCCAGACAGAGAGTCACTCTGGAAACAAAAACCAATCAGAAAAATTACTTCAAAGCATTATTTAACCCAGAAAACTTAATGAAAAATATTGGGTTCACAGTCATTATGCATGAAAATGAACTGCTCAATCGGAGTAATTTCTTTGCAGCACATAATGGCCAAGCAGCAGGCTGAATGTAAAATCTCCTAATACACCTCGAGGCTTATATTCAAAAGCCAGTTATTCTCAAATCACTTGTAAACATGATTTCCTTTTCTATTTTTTTTTTATATGGTGCTTTCTATGTGAGTAGCCTACAAATGATTAAAGCATCTCTGCATGTAGAAATGTTTCCCCTTGTGTTTGCAGATCCTGATAATATATCTCTGAAACACTTTCCAACATGGAAACACAGGGGCAGTGAGGTAACTCCAAGAATGATAACACTGAGATGACAGTGGAAGGGCACTGGTTTTCATCCTGATCTGGAATACCTGTTAGTGAGCATCACCCAACCCTTGGCATCCACACATGGGTTGTGGAAGACAGACCAGTATGACACCTTCAGCAGTGTACTGGGATTAAAAAAAATCTATGCATGATGCCAATGTTTCTGCGTATCCTAAACCAACAGAGTGAAACAGCTCATCAAATCTGAAAGTCAGATCCCACTTTGGCTATTTCTTTGTTGTAGTTCATTAAAGAATGAATTCCACAAAGAGTATCACTGCACAATGTCACTACACCAATTTTCCACCTCCTGTTATTGAAGGCTGCAAACAGCACAGGCTGAAGACTACAATGAGACATACTCATTACTTTCACAAAGCTCAAAAGGAATGGAAAGAATGATGACAGCCAAAAGCTTTCAACCATATTCTAAGTGGAGAAAGCAGCAAAACAAAGCAGTCCTGGAGAGAAAGACAGCCCAGAATTTGGATGAAGGATTTTCAAGCTTACAGGTTGCATCTGGAGGAGGCTGAGGGTAAACACACAGCAAGGAATCCAGATCAGCATTACTAAAGTGAATGAGAATTAAAAAATAGCAGTAAGAGAATAATTGATTCTGGAGATTCCAGGCAAATCTACCACAAAGGCTTTTCTTTTCTCCTCCTGTTCTTATTCTTCTCTCTTCAGAACAGAAGCACTTAATTTGTGCTAAAGGCACATATATGGTCCCCAAGAATGGGAGAGCTTATTACATTTACTTGAAAGAAGAGCTCAGCTAAAAAGCAGCTGCTGCAATGCCAACAAGTGATGTGATGGTTCAGGGGCTGAGAACATCTTTCCATTTTAACTCTCCATTTGTGCAGAGTTATTTAGAAACTAGCTCAAAATCATAAAAATAGAAAACAAGCAAAATTCCCATTATCTCAAGTTCAAATTTACAGATGTGACAATTTTTGTAAGGTCTTCAACAGACACAGGGAGATCAATCTTTTGACTGATGCAAGCAAAAACTTCACATGACAATGTTATGGATTATAATAAACTCATTGCACCCTGTTAACAAAAACTTATTAACCTCTGCACCTGTCAATTCCCTCTTAGCAGTTCCCCTGCTCTCATCATGGTTATAATCAAAAATCCACAGCCTCACCAGCTGCAGAAGCTGCAAAACCAGTGAGAAAGTCTAGGGGTGAAGAGAAAATGAATATTGAAATAAAGTCACCTTTCGAGCCTGACTGGCCAAAGGTGCTTTGACTACCACAGTGGCCTACAAAAACCATGCCCAGTAAGGCTTCACCCCCAGGCTGAGTGAGCAGCATGCAAAGGAGAACATCACCCTCTGACAGCAAAAAGGGAGTCAGCTGGGCAGTGCATTAGGGAGTCTGAGTACACACACTCTACGTGTGCTGCATCCAACACTGGGAAACTTCCTGTACTGTGCCAAGTTGAACCAGCATTTTCAGGCATGTCTGGAATGAAGATTTGTCTTTTCCTTTACACTGATACTACAAAGCAGTCTCACACCTACCTCTCTCCTGATGTTATCACATATCCTAATGTTACCATGCAGTTTTTAACTGTCCAGTTCCTGGAAGAAGCTCATCTACTAATACTAACCCTGATTTTGAACACTGGCTCAGTGAAAAATCTATTTAAGGAAACAAGGCATAATGTACTTGTAACAGCCTTGGGCTTGTGATGCCTTTGGAAGTGCTGTTAAAGGACACTGACAATGATAATCTATTTGTGAAAACCATTTGCAGTGATCCACAGTACCTGACCAGTTGCTGTCATGCCTTAGAAACACTTCCAGATATCAGGAAATTGAGACAAAATTCTGACTACCCAAATAAATTGATGTAATTGTGTGAAGGTCAGGCACATGCAACACTGATGTCCTCTAAAATGTGACAACCCTCCTCCTGCCTCCCCCGTGCAGCTGCCCCTTCTATCTCTCACCCCTGTGCAAAAGAGGTTTCAGGGCACATTCAGACAGTTCTTCCAGCAAAACTTCAAGTAGAAGAGATGAGAAAAGGCCTCAGAATTTCATAAGTGATTAATCATCTATTGCTCTCTGCATTAAAGCTAAATAAACCAAAGCCAAATCCTGTCTGGTTTACCTTCACTTGTGGCTTTTGCCTGCTACCAGTTTATCTGCAAACAAAGACAAATGTACAGACCAGATTCAGCCACAACCCATGGCCAACAGCATCCTTCCACACCAGGTGGGTGCTGAAAGGGGACAAGAGGCTCCACAGCACTCCAGGTCAATCCTTGCCTGCTTTGATTCCCAGAGGACTCGGCTCATACAGCAGTAATACATTTTATCCTGCTTTTACTAAAGACCTTTCTTTTCTGGAGATATCCAGTGTATCCTGGCAGTTGATGCTTTGAATTTCAGAGGTGTTATTTACACAGTCTCCTGTCGCTAATTTTACCCTAAATACCACACTTCTTCTCTCCCCTCCCACTGCTTGTTTTAATTGGGGAGCCCAAGATTAGAGTCTGGCAGTGCAGCAGAGCTCAGAAGTAGACAATGTGCTCTAGAAACTAGACTGGAGTTACCAAACTTGGTTCACTTGTGGCTTCATCCTGTTCTGCACCAGGTTCTGCACTAATTAGAAATTAGTACATTAGGGCTCTAGGATAAGGAAGTCCCTAAAGGTGACATTTTATATCATATATCATAGAATGGCCTGGGTTGGAAGGGATGTTGAAGGTCATCTCTTTCCACCCCTCCTGCCATAAGCAGGGACATTTTCCACTAGCCCAGGTAGCTCAGAGGTCCATCCAACCTGGCCAGGAACAGTCAGGGATGGAACAGCCAGAGCTGCTCTGGGCAACCTGTGCCAGTGTCTCACCACCCTCACAGGGAAGAATTTCTTCCTGATAACTGATCTAAACCTCCTCTCTATCAGTTTGAAGCCTTTCCCTCTTGTCCTGTCACTCCAGGCTCTAGTAAATAGTCTCTCCTCATCTTTCTTGTAGGTTCCTTCAGGTACTGGAAGGCTGCAATTAGGTCATCCCAAAGCCTTATGAACAATCCCAATTCTCTCAGCCTTTCCTCATAGCAGAGACAAGAGACACTCCACCCCTCTAATCATCTTGATGGTCTCCTCTGTCCTTGCTCCAACAGGTCTAAAATCCCTTTAAGTTTACTGGGTTAAGTGGGCACCATGTGCCAGGAAGCTTGATTTGTTTTCCCAGTAGGGTAAATGCTTGAGTAAGAGCAATCTAAGTGTGCCTGTTATTAACATCTATGTATGGTGATACCAATAACTTGTGCTGAAAAATAACCTGCAGAAGGCAGAGATTTGTTCTGTGAAAAAACCAAACCAAACATTTCCATGCATTCAACTTAAAAAGTGTGATAAACCCTCTGAAATAAATAGCACAAAACAGAATAAACCTGTCAAAGGAATAACATTCCAGTGTATTAGAAGACAAAATGCAATAACAAACAGATTTGAAGTGGGATTAGATCTGTTTAAAAAATACATTATCTGTCTACAAACCCAGAATGTATTTCAGAAAACAGGAGATTCCTCTTCAATGAATTGGAGGGAGCAGGAGCTATTACATGAACAGTTTGCATATGCAGCAAAACTGTGTGTGAACAGAAGGAAATTTTCCCCTCCTCATTTTCCTCCCATTTTTTGCAGTCTCCCCCACCCCTAGATTTTCCTGGCCACATTGCAGACCCAGGTTCATTACTGAGGTCTTAAGCTTCTCCCAGGAAGTTTCCTACTTCCAGTGCTGATGCACTATCAAAAATCAGGACCTTTTTTTCCATCTTAAAAGCATTTGAACTTCACAGTAATCCCAACATCCTTTTTTTCCCCCCCATATCATCACAGCTATCCTGGTGTTTAGTTGAAATAATTGTTAGGTGAGGAAGTCATAGCTAGATAGGAATAACCATTCAGCATTGGGAGAGGAAGATTCCTACAGCAATCCATCTCAAAACTGAAACCCCAACCCTCCTCTCCCCTCCCTTTCCCATTAATCACATGTAATGCTGTCACATCCCAGTCACTCATTCTCTACACATCAGGCTAAAGGAGAGAAAACTATTTCCACAAGCTGATGGGATCTTCTCTCTATATTTAAAGTTCCTGGAGATAAATGATGGTTCTGCTCCCAGTGTTACATATGATCAGGCAAGTTTATGACACACAGACCTCCAAGTTCATTCTGATGGAAACTGCCAAACCCTTGAGAAGTTCTGACCCTCCTCAGATGTGAGTGACTTTGCATGGTGCTGCTGAGGCTCAATTCTGCAATGCCTCCAATTCCAGCACAAATTTCCAGACAGAGGGCTTACAGAACTGAGTTCTCACTTTCCTGCCATCATTTCTCCAACAGCAGGACTCAGCTGTCTGAGAACATGTGTAACTATCACCCCAGAAAATGCCATACTACTTTAATTGAAAATGGAAGCTCATGTAGATGCACCCTCAGGGAGATAGTCAGCCTCTGCAGAGGGCCAGCAAGGCATCTGGGGGGTTCTGCTGTCAAGCTCAAATGCTCCTGTGAAGATTGAAGTGGTGTTTAGTCCTCCAGCTGGCCCTCAGCACAGGAGGACATCCCCATCAGTGCTGAAGGAATGCCATGGAAGGAATGTCCCCCTTTATACTAGAGTTAGAATAATTGTACAAATATTTTCCCATGCAAAATATGAACCAAGAAGTCATGAAGCTGCTCAGACCTCTGGAAGTTTGACCAGTTTTCCTTTTCCTGAACTGATAATCACCTGTGCTCAAGAGGCTGGACGGGTTTCGGGTGGTCACCTCTTGGCTACCTATTACTGCTAAGAACAAGCAAAATGGTTCCCAGGCAGCATGCACAAGAAAAAAAAAAGGAAAATAATAAAAATGTACCTCATAATGATTATTATAGTTCCATTCTTTCATTTGCAAGAACTCACATTTGAAAGAAAGAAGCAATGAGTATCACGAGATAAGGAAGCATTAATGAGCACTCTGCCTTGGTTTCAATTACACTGTGAAATTAATTTAATGCACTTTAAGGATACAAGAGGTAATCTCTCTCTCTTGGTAAGAGGTTGCAATTTTCTCTAATAAAGTGTCAATATAAATATGTTGCTTTAAGACAGGGAGAACAAGTCAGTTAATTCAGAAAGAATGGGACATATTAAAACAAATGCTCTCGAGGAAAGCAAATGGCAAACCCAATAAATAAACTGTCTGAATGAAAATTGTATGGCAGAGAGCTGGTAAATTGGGTTTAATTAGAAACTTATTTTTTAAAGAGTGTTTTATGCTAATGATATGCATCCAAGTGACTAATGCTGTGAAACACGACACAACTCGACTCCAGTAATCTAAAAGAAGAGGAGTAGCCCATGTGAGGAGGGATGGTTGTGGCTGGAAGTGGTAAGAAACCTGAGACCAATGGATTTGAAAATAAATACATACATAGATACAAAAGGTTAAAAATGTTGGTGGGTTTCAAACATGCTGGCAAGGTGGGGAGTGGCTACACAGACTGGACATAGGGAGCTTTCTGCTGGAGTGACAAATGGCACCAGAGCAAAGGTGAGTCCTTGCCACCAGCCCTTCCCACTGCCATCAGCACACCCTTATGCAGAGGCACTGCATGGGAGGAAATGAGCTCAACAGACACAACTATTAACCACCTGCTGACCCACCTGGGGATCTACTCGCCCTGCTTTGGAGGATGCACCAGTGCTGTCATGACCCAGTGCTTTGAAATGCTGACATGACCATCCTGCCCCTGACATTTAATAAGCCAATCCACAAAGATTTGAGAGCTCTTTCTTGCCATGACAAGAACCAAGTTCATCTAAGCAGGAGCAGCACACAGAGAGCTGTGCAGAGAGTGTCTCACTAGAGAGCTGAGCTGAAAAGGGCTTGATCTGACCAGCCTATTTCTTGTTAAATGGGGATAGGAGAAAACTGGGAAACCTCCAAAACTTCCTGCAATGGACTAAAACTCTTTGTAAGGAGTTATCTGCTTTCTTTTTCTTGGTGTAGATGCAATGGGACATAGAAAGCAAATTGCATCCCAGCCTGCTGGAGTAGCAGCAGTGGAACAGCCTCACAAGTGATTAAAGCGACTCAGCTTCTGAACAGGTGCCTTGCAGCAACACCCAAGATGTGTTATAATCCCCCAGTAACACATGCCTAACACATTTCACTGCCTAATTACTCCCACACTCACATTTAGTGCCCTTGTTAATCCAGTACTTCAAGAAAATACTTGCCTTGCTTAAACATGTCTCGATCCTAATCTTCCTGTCACTGGTGTAAATCAGAGCTCATTTCACTAGTGTTAATGGAGTTACTGCAGTGGCAAATGTCTAGGAATGGAAAAATTAGGCCTAGATCCCAAATGAACATTTAGTCTGGCACCAGTAGTGTGTATTTATTTTCTTGCAGCAAAACAAAATATGCTTTTTCTCTGCTATCAACTCAAAGCAGAGCTTTTAAGAGCTGTCAGTGCCAGGATTAGTCCTGACTCCAAAAAAAAGAGTTTTTTTTTCCAGATTCCTACCAAAGATACAACAGTGGTATTCTTGCTAGCAGCTCTGATGGTTTCATTGAAGGCAGACTACAGGTTTGCTCATTCAATCCTCAGAAAGACAACGATGCAAATAAAGGTGACTACAGGGCAATGCCATTAAGGATAATCGATATAATGAGCAGACAGAAGGCAGCACAGGCACAGTAGGTCATATGGAACATCCCAGCTATCAGCCTTTGATCAGGACACAGTGAGATTACAGTTTTGTGAGTGTCTGTGCATTGCCACCCAGCAGAGAGAGGACAGATATGACATCCCTTCCAGGGGACAGGACGGGGAGTGCCTGAGTCCCCCTGTTCAGATGGAGTTCATGTATGGTAGGAATTCAGCCTCATGACACATGGAAATCTGAAACTATGGGAAAGCTCCAAACCACAGAACCACATTGTTCAGCTCCTGCTCAGCTGCTGACTCTGCCCAGGTGCCAGCAATGGCAGATACTGTAGATTTATCAATGCTACAAATCCACTTGAGATGTTGCCTTGCTTGTGAGCTGCAACCAGTGCTGCATGTTTGAAGAGCTAAAACTGCATAAAATCAGACACAACTGTGGCTGATTTTATATATTCCAGTGTCCATGCTAACGGTCAGGCACTGATGATTACAACATTGCAATTCAGAGTGAGGACAAGAAGAAAAGAAAAAGAATTTCCCCAGAGATTTCTGCACTCCACATATAGGAATAAGAGATCTGCCCTATAAATCAAAAGTGATATAAATTGAGACAGCAAGAATAAACACTAGCACTACCATCATTTCTTGTCCTTTTCCATTCATGTCAATCAAGAAGAATCCTGAGGAATAAGATCACCAAAATGCAGTAGCTCCAGACATCCACAGGCTTTACTCATCTCTTTTTTTATCTCTTCTCAAATTAATACAAACAGGAGATCCTTTTCTAAAATGACATGACATTCAGAAACAACAGCATGAGGGTGACTTATTGACCCTTCCTGGTGACCTAACAGGTAAATGAAAGTTCTATCAGTCTGCAGAAGTCAACTGCAAATCAAACACTTATGTGACACTTTTCTGAGGTACCCAAATCAGACAGTGCAAACAAAAGGTCACATCAGAATGGGATTTTTCAAGCTATGTAAGTTTGTATTTTCTTTTGCATAGTCACAGAGAAAATATCTTTCCTCCTAGCAACAATATTCTCCCACAAGCTCCAGAAAAGTGAATGAGCGATATGGAAGCAACTATGGGTTTCCAAAAAAAATTTAATGAATCCTGTATTTCTGATCTCAGGAAAAAACCTCTAGTCATGCTCTTGGAAAACCTTGTGGAGACTCATTTCACCCAGACTTGTCTTCCCCAGTCCTGCTCTTGTTCTTTCTACCACCAGAAAGCCAAAATCAGGTATTTGAAATGGTCACATCACTACCAGCTGGAAAAACTGAGAGGAAGGAGGAGACACTGAGACACATGGAATGTCTGTAACCCAGAGAATGAATTAAATAAAGACTCTACAAGGAAAATTTTAAGAGGAAAGCAACAAGAGGATATGGGGAGCACCAGAGTGACAGATGAGAAGGAGAAAGGGGAGAAATGGCTCATCCTCCTTGGCTTTCAGTGGTGACACAACTGCTTACAGCCCCACCAGTTTGCATATCAGAGCTCAGCAGGGAAAATACCTGCACAGGTAGGAATTTCATGCAGCACCTGCCACCCCAGTGCCTGGCTTCCTGTGACAGCCTGGGGGTGTCTCCATAGGAATATGGAAAAGTCCCTTTCTGCTATCCAGTGACTGATAGCTGAGGCCTCTTGGAGCCCTCAACTCCTCTGCAAATGCAGATGGAAACAGCAGAAAGTACCTTGAGTTCATTATTAAATTCTGCCACAAGTCAGAAAGGAGTGAAAAGAATGTTAAAAATGGGATGGTGCCTCCAAGGTAAAAAAAGTCATGGGTTCCTGCCAATTTTGGTTAACTCTCAAAATCTGCCACAGGCAGCAGTGCAGGAATTTGACATTACAGCAAAGCAGTGAGAGCACAAGTTGGCAACCCTGAGTTTAGGAAATGGACAGTCACCTGTCCATGGGAGACTCACTCCATGCCCATGGCATTTCCTTACAGCTCATTCTGAGTCTACAACATGTGTTGGGAAAATCTTTTCACAGCTGCTCCTCTGTGCTACAAGCAAATTGGTGTCTGACATCTTTCTGGCAAAGTAGCCCCTGGGGTGATGCTGAAATCTTTAGGAGAGTTGCTAAAAGCAACTGCAAACTCCAAGAAAGAACCCAGACATTGTCATCATTGGCCCCTCAAGAGCTACACCTTGTGAAGCAACCTGGGGCTTGGAGCATTGTGTCTTGACTGTGTTTGTCTTGGGTTTGCTCAGTCTGATCTGTGTGACCTGTCAGTATGGTCTATTCTGAGCTAACCACAATGAAAAGAAGGGATGCACTCCCCTAGTTTGTTGAATTATACCATGAAATTTGTGTGATGTAAGAGTTGTGCCTGCTGTGTTCAAGGTTAGGCTTACCAAGATCTCCTCTTATCTACTTTGTACAGTTGCAGAGAGAATGAATTTAATAGGAAGTTAATGTCACTTTTTCAGTGATGTTCTGCAACAGCAAGAACAGTCCTCAGGACAGAAGAGCTGACAACAGAATAAGGGAAAGGAGGAACCACACAGAAAGATACCCTGTGTTAAAAAAAATAACAGAGTCCACAAATATAGTGGAGTGGGCCTGGAAATTGTGGTTCTGCCTTTGTAATCTTCCTTAATAGAAAAAAAAAAGATAGAAGAAGAAATAAAGAGGCAGGTTCTTTGGATAGTAACTGTAATCAAGTTGTGTCACCACTGCAGTTTTTACATTACTGGCATTGTGCTTTGCAGGGAAGAGAGACCCACATACCTTTTGTTGCCAGCCGGACACAGTTGATTTTTGTTTCCTGAAAAATAGAAAGAAGAAAAGAAACATATAGGAAAACATCAAGGAGTGTAATTTTCCCAGCTCAAATAAACATACATTCCTTTAAAAAGGCACTAAAAAGGCACTTCAGCTTTGAAAATACCATCAACAGTTTTCAATGCATAAAAAACTCCACTCCACTGGACTTGCCTACCTCTGAGTGTCGAGGAGTTGTGAGTGACAACACGTTTCTCCACGCTCCATGTGTGAGTGATGGGTCCTGTGTAACTGCCTGATTAACTAATAGAATTTACCAGTTAAATGACCTGCTCTGTAATAGACTGACAAGCCTTGGGTCAAAAGTACATGCAACTGTACAGCTAATTTTCATGCACCATTACTGCAAATTTTGCAAATTGGGTATTTATTTAAACACATGGCAAACAGACACTGAAGGAGTCATTTGAATATCTCTGATGGATGTGGAGCAGCTCAGCATGCTGTACAGCTGCCTCTGCCAAAGGAGCTGTTCCAACAACCCACACCACTGCAGCTCCTCATTGCAGAGTGGGATCAAACCCAATGCTTTGTGTTCAATCCACCTCAGAGCCTGCAGAGCTGCAGAAACAGCAATTTGGATTGGGATGGTGATGTTGGATTTGGTTTCACCAACAGCTCAAACTCAGCAGCCCTTCTGCTCTCCCCAGCTCCTCATTCCACAGCCCTTCTTGGCAGGGTTGCTGCTGTCCAACATACAATTGCCATCCAAATCACAACGTGCAGCTTGGTTAAAGCCCTGACTTTGTCAGGCAGTAATGTGCTGCAGGAGGTTTGGAGCACTTTATGTCTGTCCACACTCTTGTACATGTCTCAGGTGTAATGAACACTGCATAATTACTGTGTGTAACAATGCCACATTAATATGGATGCTTTCTGGGCTCTGGAAACAACAGCCTAGCAATGCACTGCTGAGCATCTCCTTCCACCCTCAAACAACAAGACAAACCCTGGGAAAGTCTGAATTTACTCTTGGAGAAAATCTCTTCCATCTGTGACAGATCCTACTTGGCCAGAGCAGAGACAAACACACAAACAGTCCCATTGTGCCTTTCTCCTCACACTTACATTGCACATAGGGAGGAGATGATTGCAGGATTAGAATCATAGAACCATCAAGGTTGGAGGAGACATCTAAGATCATTGAGTCAAACCATTAACTTGCCACTCTGCTGTAACCCCTAAACCATGTCCTCCAGTGCCAGATCCAGACACCACTTAAACAATTCCAGGGATGGAGACTCCAACACCTCCCTGGGCAATATTCCAGTGTCTGAACACCCTAACAGGGAAGAGGTTTTTCCTAACATCTAATCTGAATCTCTCCTATCTCAGGTTATGGCCATTTCCTCTAGTCCTCTCACTACAGGCATGGCAGAAGAGACCATCAAGGGGGATCCATGCTGAGTGCACTGGGAATCACAGGAGCAATTCCACCTGATCCCTTTTTGTGATGCCTCAAGACACCAGAGCCAGCCACACTGTCTGGATATAATTGACCCTGTGTGTAATCTAGAAAACTATTCAGAAGGACAAACCTTCCCTTTGATCTTGCCTTCAAACTGTCTTAGGGAACTCCTGGATCCTCAAGGACAAACCATGTCACATTTTCACAGCCACAGAGGCTACAGAGTGGGACTGAAGCACTGTTATCCCAATAAACCAGAGACATCTCTCTTTGGTGCACCAACTCCTTCCTCCCTCAAAAATCAACAACCTGCACGACCAGTGGCACTGCAGTCACCACAGCCTCACAGAGCTCCTCACTCCTCTCTGCCTCGTGTTTAAACAGTTGGAATTGTCAGTTATTCTGGAAATCCAGAGTCTTAATTGCTAGTGGTTATATACAAAGCAGGAAAAATGTAGCTTGGTTTTCAGAGCATAGTCTTCTCATGTAATGCTGGGAACTAGAAGACAGAGAGATTCTGATGTAGTTTCTGATCTACAACAAAATGACCTGGAAAATCAGTAATGAAAAGTAAACTAAAAAAAAATATCAAGATAGCATTGTTGCAGTCTAAAAGAAGGTGGACACTTGCTCACATTTTGCTGCGGAAAATTTCCTTGTGTATTTGTTTCTTTCTGCTGCCTTCAAGGTGTAACAGAAATCTGGAGAAATTAATCAATGCTGAGAAAAGAAGAGGCTAGAAAATAAACCCCAAAATCTTGTTAATGATGCTGTAACTGATCTCATTTGAACATGTGTGTATTCCCTCACGATACCCTCCCAAGGGGTGATTTGGAGACAGGATTCAGCGTGTTCTGTTTGCATCTACATCCACTAATAGCTGCATTTAGCAGAAACAAGCAGAGTTATTAAGAGCCCATGATCTGGCACTGCCAAAAGCAAGGGCAAGCAGTCACTAGAGGAATAAGACATCTGGACTTCAGAACTTCATTTCAAATTACATCTTCTGGGAAGGAAAACAAAAAGCCTGCACAGACACCAGGCACTCAGCTCCAAGGGATGCTAAAGTTTAAAGCTTTAATTAGTCTATAATCCTGATTAGGGCTGATTAATCCATTGATTTCCATTGATCACCTCATTGATCACCTCACTGCTCATCTCTTTCGTGTCTCAAAAATGAGATCTCCAAATTTACTCTATTTTTCTTTGATGAATGTTGAGAATTGCAAGTTTGCATGAACTTTTTACCAAGAAATTGAATAAATAAGTACACTTCCCCCCCCAAAAGAAATCCCCAAACCAAAAGAGTAAAACCACTTTCCCATAATCATGTTTGTTTTCTGAAGAATATTATTTATGATTCTGACAAGGTGTTTTCCTGTACATAGTACAGTAAGACGCTTCTCTTTAGCCACTAGCAAAACAGGAATAAACAATGTGGGTAATTCTCAATGATCCATCCAGATAGCTTAAAGCAATGACAATAAAAATAATTAGAGGGATAATACTAGAAGTTTCAGAAAAACAGAAGTAATTTCCCCAGATTTCACTCACTGTGTTGTTTGTGAATGTTCTTTCAAGCTCTGATAGTTAATTCCCATTTTCTGGTAGCACAGAAGTTTTCCAAGGCCTTATATGTCCACAAAAATCATAATGATGACCCAAGCTCCTCTATATTTCCATATTTATTTCATATTATGGCTGAAGTCACAGGAATAATTTAAATTGAGATGTCAGTAGCACTACTACTTCAGCTCTATATCACTGCCAGGTTGAGGCAGATGTTTTATATCCAAAAATAATACAATTTAGGCATATTTTAACTGAGATCCTGGAATAGGAAAACACTTCATGAATACATCCTACAGCTTTTGATCCAACCTTCATTTTCCAATGTGCTGCATATCCAGAAAGCTCACTGTGTGATAAGCCTATCAACATAATTACTACAACTTATTTGTGGCAATTGTTCTCTGGAACTTACTTCCATCTGAATACAAGATGATTCTGGTGTGCCCTCAAGGCTGAACCCTGGCTGTATTTCGAAGTCCACAGACACAGAGCACATGAGGACTGTGTTTCACAGTGCTGGCAAACTGTTCCTGGGGGGCAGACCCAGAGCTACCCTTAGAATGAGCTGGAGACCCTCTGGAGGACACAGACTGTGCTGTGGAGCTGGGTAAACCCTCTCTGCCAACACAGCTCGTGCCCACAGCCTTGCAACTCCACACCAGGAGCCTGTCCTAGCACCCCTCTGAATTTTCAGGGTTTTTAAATATTCTTTTCATATATCTTGTTTCCTCCTTTTAGAAACCAAGGGAGCTGCTGCTGTCTACTAATTGCTGAGGTTCCTCAATGCACATTTCACTGAAATACACTGGATGATAACAAGTTCTGCCTCTGTCTCTTCAGTGTTTGGATGGGAACAATTTGCTGCAGAAAAGGGCTATGGGGGCAGCAGGACATATGTTTATGTGACAGCTGCATCTTCACAACCTAAAAGGGCAAATGACTTCTTTTTCCCCTTTTCTTTTAAACTGACAGCTTGCTTTTTACAGACTACCAACAACAATAAAAGCCACAAAGCTTTCTCATCCATCTGTTTTCACTCCCACCATTCTTCCTTGCCTTTCCTGTTATAATGACTTTACAGGAGTTAAACAGTGCTTGCCTTGTCTGAAGAACCACCTGTCAGCACCAGTGGGACCTGCTGTCCCCAGATGTACCATTGGGGCTGCCCTACAACAGGCACAGTTTCAGCAGCAGCTCAACCTGGGGACAGGCCCAAGTTCAGGGGAGCTCTAAAACATTTGTTTCCTTTTTATCCCATTAAAGCCAATGGTTTGCTGTCTCAAAATAAATCACGTGCACATGCCTGTGCAGGGACAGTGAACTCCCCTATAATTTCTATTGCCAGCTTCAAGAAACTGCTTGTTCCTCCCAGAGACTAAGCAAAACCTAGTATTGCCTTTCCAATTACCAGCTATTTTTAGTATCTGTGTCATTGGGAGAAAGGAGGTTTAACCAAGTGCTTAGGGCTTTTATTATTTACAACAGGAAGTTATTTCAATGATCTATAGTTAATCATTGAATGCCCACTCCTCTCAACCTCTCAGATGTCAGGAGGAGGTTGGAGGAGGATTTTATTTACTACCTGGAAAACACTCAGGTCCACATGCTCTGGCCAACCACGTGTGGAAACAAGGGCTTGTAAAGAGTGAAGTGCTCCCACAGTTGCTTCATTTCTGCCCCAGCAGCTCCAGTTTGAGACTAAGAAGGAGTAACTAAAGTGGACAAATTATACACCTGAAACCCTACTGAACACAGAGCTCCCCAAATCTGGTTAATATCTCACAGAAGCAATGCAGGCACAGCCTTGGTGCCATTTCATTTTTCAGACCACAGCTCATGCTGAACCTAAGTACCTCATTGGCTTTTTTTGTGGCCATTTCCACAGGGATAAATGACTGCTGGCAGCTCTAGCCATACCTCCAAAACATCCCAGAAGAGGAATGTTGTGTACTGTGAGTAGACCTGCCAGCATCTAGAAATCCAGCCTGAAGTCCCCTGATAATAATGAGCTGCCCGATTGTGCATGTAGTACAAGTCATTAGAGAGGAAAAAAAAATCAATAAGAATCTTGGTAGAGTCTATCATTCCCTCAAAAAATGATATTCTCATTGATTCATGTGGTGTTACTTTTCACAATTCTGGGTGGAAAACATCAGTCACCTGTTGGACCACCAGGCTGGCAGAGCAGCTGGCAGCATCCCCCACATCATCCCCAGCTGTGTTACACAGGCTCCTGCTCATCTCCCATTTAGAGGAAAAATGGCCAAGAGTTATTGATTGCAACTGGGCTGGTACAGATCTCATTTTAACTGCAAGAGGTAAAATCCAACTCCAGCAAGGATTTTTTGGGAGCTCTGGTTTCTGAGCTGCTCAAAAATTCAGGCAGGCTTCACACAGCAGCCAAAAAGTTCTCCCCATTTAGTGTGTTGCTGGATCAGTAACTAGAAACTGTAACCTCCAGTGACCCAGATAAAGAGCCTGCAGACAATAAAACCTGAAACATTTCACTTTGATTATTAAACCAGTATAAGGATAAGAAAGGATAAAGAACAGCACAGTGTTGCCAACCTGTCCTCACCTTTCAGAGGGATAAACACTGGCAGGGCTGGTGTTTTAAAGGGGCTGAGCTCAGGGAGGCTTTTCAGACAAGGAAAACTTCATGCTTGGTCAGGCAGCCATCTGTATCAGGCGGCACCAGGACAACCACAAACATCAGTTAACTACCTGGATGGCAGCAGCAGCGTGTGTGGAGATCCTGCCAGAGCAGAGCCAAGCCATGTGTCCATTCCTCTTCCTGTGCCACCTCTTGTGCTAACTCCTTCTATCAGCTAAACAGTAACTAACAGTGGTTCTCACCCCCACGAGCTACGAAACCTGAAGTTTCTGTGTCCCTCTTCTCTTTGCCCCCTTTCTTACTTCAAACTCTGACACATTTCAGCTCAGCATCTGGATTTCCACTGTCCCTAAGAGGGAAGTTCACACAATTTGGAAACATTTTGTATAATAAAGCAGAGAACCATCCTGTCTCACCCATGTTCTGTTTAGACCCTGTCTGGAGGCAGCACCACGTTGACCAAACTGCACCCAACTGCCCATGGACATCCATCCAGCCAGAGCCAGCTCTCTCATTCAAACTCTCAAACAACAAGCACAACATTGCACAAGAAGGCAGGAAAAGCTCGTGATCTGCCTTTGCAGCAATTTGCCACACTTGTTTTGCATCCAGCTGTTAATTATGTTCCTTTCACTGCAACAATCAGAGCTAATGGCTGCAGAGCAGACGGAACAGTGAGCGAGCACAGCCCTCCACGTACAGAGGAGCTGAAACAATGCACAACTCCTGTAACACTCCTAACCTCCTCCTAATCAAGCTTTTTGACCAAACACAGACTGTTTCTTCAAATTAAGCTCTCCCCAGAGTCCTCCATTTCCAAAGGAAGAAGTTCTGGTTCACTGCACGAAGGTTTCTCATTGCAGGTTCCAAGTGTGAGAAGAAGTTTCATCATTCCACAACTGTCAGTGATTAATGAAACTATAGAATAGTCTAATTAAAAAATGACTGGCAATGTTCTGTTAAGTTTTTAATGGGCAAGGGAACATAAGGCTCTCTTTTAATTGTGCTAAATTGCTGCTATTTCAGATTTTTTGCAGATGTGTATTATCAAAAATCACTGAATGGTTTGGGTTGGAATTGATCTTGAACACCAGCTCATTCCAACCCCTTTGGACCTTCCACTAGCCCAGGTTTCTGCAAGCCTCACCCAACCTGACCTCGAGCACTTCCAGGGCTGGAAATGCCATAATTACTGTTAGGTTTTTCCAAGACCTCTTTGAAGCTGCTGAGGTTACAGATATAAATGAAACCCCAGAACTCTTAAATACAAATGATACCTGTAAACAATTCTGGGAATGAAACAAACCTTACTATTTACACTGGATGCAAACTGACCCTCATGTTTGAAATGTAGAATTCAATGATTTTATCCCCAAACAAAAGGGATCACAGGTACTCTTCTGAAGATCCATAATCCAACTCTTGGGCATCTCCTCTCTATTTTTTCCCATAGCCTACTCTGAGGATATAGAAGCATATACCGTAGAAATATTAATTATTAACACAGGAGGAAATTGCTTTCCCAAACAGGAATTTACTGTGTCTGGCAGGATACTTCTCATGCTGTCATAAACTGTGCATTGGTGCATAAAGACTCTTTTGATTAACTTATGCTTAAAAAGCCCTTTACAGTCTTGTTCCTATTAGAACAGCCCAAGCAATTAATCCTTTTTTGAGTCCTTAGCACCTTGTGCTGCAACCTGTCAGCTAGAGAGATGCAGAAAAAGCAGGAGCTCCACATTAGTGCTGCCTGAATCCAGAATGCCAAGGGAAGACTACATTTCCATTCATACAACCCATTTACGGCATATTATATTGTACTTAAGCAAATAAAGTTTTCTTCTTCCCTGGGGATCCATTCACTAGCAATTAACTCTCACACAAGGGGGAACTAACTAGAAACAGAGAGACATATACATATATTTCACAATTTCCTTTATAAAGGCAAATCCAAAATTGAATTAATTGAGTAGTGCTGGAAGGAAACTATATTGACTAGAAAGGAAACCAAGGTGAAAACCAGCAGTGTATTGAGGAGATTTTGTGCTTGTCAGCCACACAGCTGAAGCTTTGTGGGAGAATGGTGATAAATGAAGGTAGAAAAGCACTGAGATGTATTGTGAACACTCAGTGGCATTGCCAGCCTGTTAAACCATGCACAGTCCTCTGCAATGTGCAGCTGCATGTTAGGTGTAAATGACACCAAGTGGAGACCAAAGCTTACAGCATTCACCTTTGATTGATTTTTCTAATTTTGCTCTTTCAGAGGTGATGTCTTAGTGAATCTATCTATGTTAAAGTTAGATTCCTGAAAGCCCTGGCAAATGTGCTAATAACAGACTCTGCTACCCAACCTGGGCATGCCAACTTAATGCTCTAAGACTCTTCATGAGGCCAGAGAGGCAAATTGGATCATGTTATGTGTAATGGAAAACAACTAGGGGAGTCAAAGGGGAGAAAGGGGAATGACTGCTGAGGGTGGATCTGGCCTGTACACTGTTAGCTGAACTGACCCCAAACAGGAGAGTTAAGAGAGAAGTTCACAGCTATCCTTGGCTGGAACAGGAGAGCAGAATAGGGAAGAGAAGCCTCTTCTTCTCTTGTGACAGGATCTGCCATGGGAGTCTGAGAGCAGAGCAGACTACAATTCCTGTGCATTCTGCACAGATTAAGATTCTGCTGTTAAGATTAACAGCACAGAGTAAATATATGTAAAAATATACTCCAGGCTATTCAAAGGAGCAAGAAAGACATGCACACAGTCCTCCTTGCAGTACCACTTAAGCTGAAACTCCCAATCATAAGTGCTACATTATGATATAACCAAGTGCAAGCTACAAGGTAATCCAAGTCTGAAGTTTTTGGGTAGTTCTCATCTCGTAATGTCTCCTACAAAACCACAAGTGCTCTGAACTGGATACTATCAAACTATTGCAGTTATGTCTTTTAGCAGCACAATAGCCTTTACTCTGACATTCATGCACGTGGAAGGAAAAACATATCCCAAATTCTAATCAACTCCTTTGGTAAATCACATACCAACATGTGCCTTGACAGAGTCAGGCGCCTCAACAAGTTTCTCATTGGATCTAGGCATCAGAAACTGAGTGAAGAACAAACAATGGCATGTTTAATTTTCATCAGATTGCTGTGAGCAGGTAATAAAAGGGAATAATAAACTAGCATCCAAAGAAGAAGGAAGGAGAAGGAGGATAGATAGGGGTGGTCATATGTACAGATCCAATTCAATTTTCTCTACACTTACTCCATTGGCCTTGCTAAGAGCCTGGAAGTATATGCTGTAGCTTTTCAGGGGAGAAAGTGGAGCATTCCAGTAGCCATTGTAGGTCTTGTTGTCACCCACGGTGAAGGGCTGTGTGACAGGCAGGTTGATGGGCTTCAGCTCAGCTGCAAAGTAGTGTGGTGAGTCCAGACTGGAAGCATTCTTGTAGCTCACTGGGACAGAGAAGCATTCGATGATGTCTGCAGCTCTCCTTGCTTTCTGCAGCTTCTCCTCCTTGACAACAAGTTGATAGACACTAGGAGTGAGAGAGAAAGGTGAGATTAGAGCCCCAAGAGCCTTAAATATCAGGAATGTTTCCAACAACAAAAGGAAAAGACTAAAGCAAAGTAAGAAACACATAGCTAGGGCATCCCAGCAGACAATTCTTGGCACACCAGTAACAGTGGCAGGTCACGTGCTCTGTTGATTTAGTTGAGTTTATCAAGATACACCTTGGTGAAAGTCAGAGTAGATTTCAATCATGTTACCCTTTAGGAAAAGGAGTAACTAATAAAATATCCAGTCTAAAATAAATTTTTTATGTGCTGAATATTGGAAAGCAGATGCTTTCTTCTTCAGCCACTGAGCTGATACATGAACTGTTGCCTTGAGCCAAATGGTGAGTGCAGTAGAGGAGAGCATTAGCAGGTGGCAATGGTGTCAGGTCTTTGGAAACAGTTTCAGGGTGTGAGAAACAGTTTAGACCAAAAAGACTTTTGCATCTTCTAAGAATATCACTATTTTTGGCCCTCCCTCATATCTCCATCTCTCCCTCATATCTCCATCCCCACATATGGTCCCTCACCCATACCTGGGTGGTGAGACACTGGCACAGGTTGCTCCTGTGGTTGCAGCTGTGGTTGCCCCATCCCTGGAAGTGTTCCAGGCCAGGTTGGATGGGGCTTGGAGCACTCTGGGCTAGTGGAAGGTGTCCCTGCCCATGGCAGAGGGTTGGAAAGAAATGATCTTTAAGATCCCTTCCAACCCAAACCATTCTGAGATTCTATGCTCTCTTGTTGGGATATCCTGGGATATAGAGTTCTCTACATTAATTCCTGATGGCAAGTCTCCTTCTACCTTCCATCCCTAGAGGACTACATTATATACTGAGGCTTATATACTAAACAGGTGGCTTTATATTTCTCCCAATCCACTTTTGTTTCAAGAAATAACAACTCTTCATATTCTTCCTACTCTATGAAATCTATGAAATGTTAATCCTTTTCGATTCCTGCTAAGCTTTTGGCCATTATGATATATATAATAGCAATCTTGTTATTTCTAGCTTACTATTTCAGGCTCAAAGAGCCTGCAAGGCATTCAAATATACTCTGCTTGCTTTTTTCTCCCTCCTCAGGCAGCTAACAAAGCCCTGAAGTTCAATGCTGCTACAGCCGAGGCAAATTATTGTCTGTTTAACACCACTCACCCATTTGACAAAGAAAGATAGGGCAGCAGTCATTTTACTTTGTGTCAGGCTATTCAGATGTGCTGCCCTCACCTGTCTGTGTCAGGCTGAGTCTTTGTTCAGGCAGACAGGGGAGATCGATTAAAAGATTGGGACCAGCCTGCAGTGTATCATTCTCCAGCCTTTCACAGGCTCATTGTTGCAGAAAGATTGGTCTGGAAAATTTCTAGCATAGCAATAGCTCATCAATGCTTCTATGGGAAGCAAAGTTCTGGCACCTCCAGCAAGCAGGAGTGAAACAAACCTCAGCTCCTGCCTTTGAGTTCCCAGTTCCTCAGGTCTGCAGAGATCTGGCTCGAGTTCTGCTAACAATGAGGTGGTCAGTGAAGCACTTGGAAACCATTTGGCTCCCACTGCTACACACAAAACCAACTAATCTGTACAAGTAGAACCAATTTATGAATTACTCAGTACTGAAGCTGTCCTTACACAGGCTGCTGCTAGCACTTGCTAATGCAGCAGGAGCAGCAGCCACAAGCACTGCAGCCTTTTAAATGATGTCCCATCAGCATTTTGGAAAACTTTCTTCATCCTACAGCTCATTAGAGCCTTTAATAAAATATTTTAGACCTTCTCTGATATTTATTTTACATATTTTAACAAGATAAACAGGCTTCCAAGCAACACTTTGAGTATTATCATCGAGGATGTAGTGTGAGCTGCAAGCAAAACCCTGTTTAGCACAAATTCTCTCCCCAGCTTAGCAATAGCAACTTTCAGCTTGCCATTTTCAATGCTGTTTACTAACAGACTCTCTCCAGATTCATACTCTGACTCTTCTCTCTGGCATTAATAATCTACACTCCTGGGAAAGTTTGTCATTTTTTGTGTCAGCAATGTGTAAAATTGCAGCTGACATTTTTATGGCCATTTACACATGCCTGCTAACCTAAAACTGCTCGGTTTCTGCTTTTACACTTGTATTTTCTGATTATAGAAAAGGTTTCCTTTAGGTATTTACATCAATATATAGGTATAAACAGATATTAATCTTCTTTCACTCTTAATTCCTTACAGGCTACACAGAGGCCAAGAGCTTCCCCAGTTTCTCTCTCTCCAGTGCCCAAAGTGCTCATTCTCCTGGTTATCTGACTTGCAGGCCATAAGCCCATACAGTGTCTGCCTTTGGAAAGGGGAAAACTCCCAGGAATATGAACTGCTAGG
>NW_008682329.1:88217-195461 GCF_000695815.1 Acanthisitta chloris
AGTATCCTCAGTTCCTCCCTTGACAATTCTAGCATATGCCCCAGCAGTATAGACACATTTTTTATCACAAGTGACAGTTTTGATACATACAGAGCCTAGTCACAGATACTTTTTAAACTGAACCTAGTCATGGATATTCTTTTGCCTGTGTTCTTTCATATTTTCATTTTCCCACTTAGCCATTAGCACACTTCTCCCTTTCACAGTGATAACTCACTCTTGTAGTGACCTGAAATTTTACTTTGAATGTTTATTCTTTTGAAATGAACCAAGGTGTCTCTGGGAGCACAACAGCACGTTCATGAGCATCAGCTGAGGTACAACAGATGTCCCATTTGTGTTCAAGTTAAAACTCCATTCATCTCCTGCTCAAATACTGTCTCCTTTGCCATGGAACAGGTATCTGAGCTAGCACTGCTGTCATCCTGATAAAAAAACCTTCTCTGCTGACACCTAGGATGGGTGAGTGACTGCTTTCTTGGCATTTTTCTCCTTGCTGCCCCAGCTCACACTGGCTGACACAGCACACTCATCTCTGTGTGCTTTACCTGCTTGGCTATTTGTAATACAGCAGTGTCACTACAGCCAAGGGAAAGGAAAAGTAGTTTTCCAAAAAAGGTTGCTAGAGGGAAGGAATAAACCAACAAGTAGGCAGTGGAAATAAGGAGGAGGTATCTAAACTATTCTAATAGCTCTTATTCTGACTACCAGGTAGGCAGTAACATGGATCTCCTAGAGCTCTCTTTGTCTCAAGCTTCAAAGCTGCTGCTTCCAGCCAGTATCAGCTAACATGCTTTTCCTAGCAGGAATCAATACATCAGTTGCAAATGCCCTGCTGGATCCAAGAACATTTCAGTGTCATACATAGAAATGATATTAAAAGAGACAGCAAAAGCAGAGCATTAAACCTCCCGCACTAGGTAACAACTTCAGTGTCAATAAAATGAAAGATGATACGGTAAAACTAAGTACTACATTTCAACTTTTTAATATTTGGCCATGTCTGCAAACACTGCAATCAAATCCATACATGTGTGTGCTGCAGGGCAGTAGGACCAGGGTCTTGTGCTCCCAGTGCCAAGCTGCCCCAGCCCACCTCAGTGCAGCCAAGGAATGCTGCTGTCCCTGTAAACAACACGAGGGAACTGGTTTCCAAACCTCCACGAGCTCTGCTCTCCAGAGAGCTCTCTAGGGATTCTCAAATCTGGGCCACAGCCCAAATGTCTGCCTTCCTAGAAGGCTGGGGAGCTGCCTGCCCTGTGTGCAGCTGCACACTCTGATTAGAAAAGGAGGCCAAACCTGGGCTCCTTTATACATTTCAAAGGCCTGAGATAGTTAAATCCACATCAATTTAATAGAAGCTTTTTAAAGTTTTTGACAGCTCCATTCTAAATCACTGATAAAAGCACCACCATAATGGGGCACAGCAAACTGTTGTCTGCAGAGGAAGAAAAGGTGCCCTTATCACCATCTACAAGGTAATCTTTTAAATGATGAGTTCTCTATTCAGTCTGGAAAATCAACATTCCAAGTCACAGAGTGTTTCTCTGATGGAGATCTCTCTGTTTGCCTCAGGCTTCTCCTTCCCCTGCTCTTTACTTCTTTTTGAGGATGGACTGAGGCACAAATGCAGGTATTTAGACCAGTCTCAAATTTGTATGCAAGATGTGCATGAATATGGGGAGGAAAAGCTGAGTCAGAGCTCTCCACAAAGCATCCAACATCTGGCCAGTGCACTTTGGTATCCTGACATGGTACTTATCAACAAGGTGAAACCTTCACTATACCCCTGATAATGGTATGAAAGGGAATATAATTTCTTTGTAACCTTACTGTAATCCATTTACCTGAATTATTAAAGCTTAAAGGAAACAATGCTTCTGCAGCTCAGTACTCCCTCTGGACCAATCTCATTACTAAACTTTCATATCCGATAAAGATTTAATATATTTTCATTTAACACATAAATTTATTATCAGCCATATATTATTTCCAATAATATTTGTCCCGGGGAACAAAAATAAGAGGTAATTAGTACAGCTTGATCTTGCAGTGCATTTTTTAGCAGACTACTGTGAGCAGGTTCTGTTGCTCATCATACAGAGATAAAGAACTTCTCACTTGTAGCTCAAATGAACACATTTCTTTCAGAATAAATATTTAACAGGCTACAGGAGGTAAAACAGTACCAAAGGGTAGTGGTTTCCTTATTAGTGGTATTTTAATTCAAAGAATGAAGGACAAAAAGGGGCAAATGAAGTAAGGATGGAAGACTTGCAACCGTCCCATAGCTGTGCTATCTTGGACTGAAGACATGGGGGATGCAGCAGCTGACATGGAGCTGCACATTGAGTTGCCACCCTTGCACCTATTCTATGGAATTAACAGATCCAGCTCTTCTGAGAAGGCTATCCAAAGCCATGGAAATCAAACCCAAGTCCTAGCTGATCAATCCACAGGAGTCAATGTTTCACAGAGGTGAAGAAAAGGTATTGGGTACATATGAACATGAACAAAGATACAATCAGTAGAGGGGACAATAACCAATTCAGCTTCTTTTCCCTTATTTACAACACCAACATTTTAAGAGGAATGCTCTTAATACCACAAATACATTGTCAGCACACTGGTTCATACCCTTGGCAAGAGTCACACAGAAGCCCCAGACACCAAGTGCTGGTTTCATACTGCTGAGCTCAGAAAAAAACTACAGAAATTGGATACAGCTTCAGTCACAAATCCCAGACCTCCCCACTGGAAATGTTCACTGGCCATACACCCTCAGACCACAGAATCATGGAATATTCTGTGCTGGAAGGGACCCACATGGATCATCAGTCCAATTCCTGGCTTTGTACAGGACATCCCAACAATGCACCCTGTGCCTGAGGGCATTGACCAAACACTCCTTGAGCTCTGTCAGGCTTGTGGCTGTGACATTGCCCTGGGAGCTGTTCAGTGCCCAAACACCTCTGGGGGAAGAATCTTGTCCTAATATCCAACCCAAGCCCCCAGACACAGCTCCAGCCATTCAGGTCCTGTCACTGGGCACACAGAGCAGAGATTAGGGCTGCCCCTCAGGATGAAGCTGCAGACCACAATGAGGTCTGACCTCAGCCTCCTCTTCTCCAGGCTGAACAGACCAAGTGCCCTCAGTCACTCCTCAAAGTGGTTTCTCCTCTAGTCCCTTCACCATTTTCATAGTTCTCATTTGGACACTAGTAGCTTTATTTATTTCTTACAAAACTGCACCCAGAACTTGAGGAGATGCCACACCATGACAGTCTGATATCACACAGCCTTTTCTTTCTGAAGAGCCAATTTTTTGATGTGTTAAGCCACACAATCCTTCCTGAGTACTGATACTCAACACCAGCTTTTTTATCATTTGGTTTTCCATGTAACTTATTATCCTGTTAACTTTGGTTGAGCCAATGGAGATATATTTGTATGTATCCATGAAGGTTCATCACATTGATTCTGACAGTATGGAGCTATCTCCCAGGATACTGGAATGGGAGAGGGTTTGATGTGTTGCCTGACACCCACATTTAGAATTCAGATTAGCTATTGAGTGTGCATATGCAGTTTCATGGCCAAGCTGATTTCAGTGAAGCAAACTGAGACAGAAGAGTAGCATCAACATCTTCACTTTCTCTTTCTTAAAGGAAACAAAATAAAAGCCTGAATTCTGCCATATAGACAATAAGAAATAAAATAACGGGGAATTTGAAGGTGCTCTATATACCAGTACTCTATATAGCTTAGCCTAAAAATTGTGAAATTAAACTCTGAGATCCTTCTCATAATGGGCCTCCAGCCCTCCCATGAACCTGCATAGAAGGGATTTTGGAAAAATATCAACCAAACCCCACTAAAGTCTAAGAAAGTTTTATATAACAGAAATTCTACTAAAATTGACAATAACCAAAAGGATACCTGCCATAAAGCCTGATGCTGAGACCCTGAGCATATATTGCAGCACTGCTTTCCTTTGGCTATAAGGGTGACTATTTCCTCACCAGGCACCTCCTGCAATCCTGTAATCAAACGTTCAGGCATCTAAGAATCAACTCCACAGACAGTTTTCAAGTTCATAAAGTTTTCTAGTTTCGAACAGGTGCCAATATATTCCTGAGAATTGAGAATACTGATTTCACATGTTCTCAAATGTCACCCTCAGTACCTCCAATAGCACCTTTAATCAGAAGCTCTGAAACTAATCTACAAACCATAATGAACTGCATTTCACAGCCACCTCAGATGCACAGGCAGGACCCAGTGCACTGTTCTGCAATTTTCTGTCTATTTAAGAACTGATTCGAAACCCATTAAAATCAATTAAAGATTGCTACTATTTCCATTACGCCCTGGAACAGCTCCATGCAGAACACAATATGCTGAAATTAAGGTTTGCTTTCAATAAACAGTTTTATGTGGAAAATGGAGGGGGGGGGGAAGAGATTGTTCTATGATGTCATCTTCTGGAATATGCTTGGCTATTTCAAAGCCTCAAAAACTAGCCCATTATGAATGTTGGGCTGCACTGTCATCAATCACTTGCATCTGCAAAGCATTCACAAAAAATAAAGCTTGTAATAGTGATGCTACTTGAGGAAATAGACTCTCAGATTGAAAAGTTATTCACCCCAGAGCTTTCATTTGGAAGTTATTTTTTGTGTGTTCTTCTAACATTCATTGAAATTAAACAACTCTTCTACGACATTAACTGAAGTTGAAGAATACCCAAAAAATATTCAAATTCTGCCAAATTTGTAGAAAAATGGCCTAGAAAGAAGAGAAGGTAATTACTGCCATTGCTCTGAAAAAAAAACCCTGCTGAGATAGAGCCAATAATAATGAAATCCATTTAATAATCAAGGAGGCTGGAAAGAAAGTCTCTTCACATTTTCTTCCTCTCTCATATTCAGCTCAGTACTCCAAATTTACTAGCAAGGCATGTCAGACCCTGAAATTCATGAAACAAAAGGTAACAATTTCACACTTGGCGAACACTATTTGGAGTCAGTTTCCCCACGGGCATTCTTTTATCACGAAAATTTCCAGCTTTCTTAAATTTCTCTAGTGATTGAAATGAGCTCTAGAAATAGTGAGAAAGTTTAATGACTGCATGTTCCCAGTGTGGAAAAGAGAGATGTTCCTGTATCGTCCCCAACCACTATCACTAACTGTGATGAGCTACCTGTGGGACAGGCAGTGGCATCTGTTTAAGGAACTGTGCACTGTGTCAAGCTTAAAGAAATAGCAAAACCCAACAAAATGTGTGTATTTGCAGAAAAGCATCCTGCCAGCAATACTACATCAAACACTATCTTTGGCCAGAATACTTTGTCTGAAATTTCTTTGCAGTCCTACTGCAGCAACATATACAGCTCCCACAACAGACTTGAAAATGAGAACTCTACTAGAAGGTAGTGAAGGTTTTTTGTTTGTTTCTGGGGTTGTTGGGTGTTTTTTGGTTCTGGTCTTTATTTGGTGGTGGTTGGGTGGGGTTTTCTTTATAAAAGAAGTGACAATGTAATGTCAAATGGAATAGCCTCTGACCCTAGGTGGGTAGATTTTATCCTGACAGACCTCAGAGGTTCAATACATCGTTACCTCAGCATTGCAGATAAATAAACAGTGACATAGAGAACATGCCTTGAGTGACTTGCCTGGTCTCACAGTATCAGTTGTATGTAAACAAATCCCCACTTGCTTGTCCAATATTCCTATATCCACCCACCAGCCAATATGTCCTGTCTAATGGAGTCTGCAGTTTCCAGGCTGAGCACATGCTACTCCTACAAAGTCTTTCAAAAAGGGAAAAAAATGTTACTGGTGGGCATCACTTGAGATGTGACCTGCAGTGATGAGGGAGGAGCAGACAGCACTGGGAGAGAGAAGTTCTGGAGGCTGCCTCTGACTTAAAATTGCACCAACAGATGATCAAACTTCTATGAACACCAATAACAACATTGTGCCGATAAGGAGGTATAATGATGGTTTAAATAATGGAGCTCTGAGTAACCTGGTCCAGTGGAAGATGTCCCTACCCATGGCAGGGGCTGGAATGGGATGATCTTTAAGGTCCCTTCCAACCCAAACCTTTCTGTGATTGTATGTGTGTACCTCTAGACACCTGTGTGTGCATAGACATGTGTATCCATACATGAATACATCTATTAAAATCAGTTCTTTCAACCTCATAATGTTCCACTCACCATGACTCTTTCTCGAGTGAAGAGGTCACATCTTTCCAAGGAAGAACAGCTATGGAAAGATACCTAAAATGTAAATATTCCCATATAGCTCTAAGCAAGCCTGACCATTCCCACAGGACCTGTCCACAGCAAACATGGTGACACACTCAAAACCTAGGTAGTTGTCAATAAGACAGCTGTTTTCACTCAGTATTTACTGACCAAAAAGAAGGATTTATGTGCTTAAAAGGCCATTTCCCTCAGCTGTGTCATTCATTCTAATAAAAGATGCTGTCCATACTCACAAAATTACCTCCTCTCCATCCCCCACCACCAGAACACTGCTCCTGCATCTGTTTGCTTGTATTATAAACACATCATTCTCTTAAATGCTTTAAATTCTCTATTTAATCTTCAGGGAAATAAACATTTTTAAAAATATAAAGAACCAGAGGGCATTTCAAAGCTCTGTGTTCCATTATCTTCACCATCTCCATAAGCCTGACCTGGCTTGCAACCCAGATTAGACATAATAGCTGCTGTTCCCCAGTGGAACTGGCCCAGTCCCTATCTCTCCAGTTCAATGCTATTTCGTGCTGGCAGATTAAAGATAATGAGTGCAGACAGATACAGCTTTCGCTGCAACAGGAGCTAATGTTAGTGGCTTTGGAGGTGTTTTTTCCCTCCTGAGCCACCTGCCATCTGTTTAATCTACCAAAACAAAAAAACCCCAACCTCTTTTTTGTTAATGTCTCTTTGCATTAAACAGGCATCACTGGCTGAGGTCTTGTCGTCATCCTCTGTGAGTGCTGGTTCAAGACCAGGAGGATGTTTCAAGGACAAGAGCCAAAGTGGTTTTGAATAACCTGCAGGACAAGGAGAGACCACAGCACACCTTTACTGGGACTGCCCAGAACCTTCTGCCATCTCCTTCATAATAGCTGTGGTTTGGACAAGGGGATGGGTGTATTTGCATATATTCTCAGTCAGAATTAATTTGGGTGTTTCCAATGGCTTCTATGAAATTAGGTCCATTTGAATGCAGAAATATTCTAGCTGGGAATTCAAGGCTTCCTCTGCTTTTTCCATAACCACAGCTACCAGACTGAGCAGGGAAAATCCACACAGAAGAATCTGATTCTTCCTTAAGAGAGAAGACTTGAAAAATATTTTTGTTGGTGTTGTGTCTGCTTATTTACTTTTTAAATGGAAAGGCTAAGAAAAACACAAGAAAAAATAAAGAGGGAACCTGCTTTGTTTCCAACCTTCTTGATAAACTTCATTACTAGACAAGGCCCATAGAGCCACTGTCCTATCATCAATGTGCAATAGAGATGAGCTCTCCTGGGGAAGGGTAACACAGATATGCAGCACCTGAAGCTGCAGAGTATCCACCAGCTGCTTTCTACCTTCTCTGGACACTTTTTGCTTATCACAAAGTGCAAAGTGATCATACTTCTGCCACCAGGGAGATGTCTGAAACAACATCTCCTGCCCCAGAATTAAGGAAAATTGAGGATGGACAAAGTGGGCATGAAAGTCCCAAGGATAAGATCTTCTCTGCAGCAATTCACAGCTGGTCTGTCATCATCCAAAAACACCTCCTACCCCCACCACAGTGGGAATGGGGCAGATTTAGACCTTAGGGGGCTCTATCTGACAATCCTGTAGATCATCAACTCCCTTCAAAACAAAGTGTACTTTTGATACAAGAGAAAACATTACAGACAGGGTATATCCTTTGGCAGAAAACCCCTCAACCTGCATCAACATCAGCTCCTGCAATTCCTTAGGGATCTTTCAAGGTGGGAAACAAGGGAAGTTGGCATTTCCTCCACTTCTGTTTTGCTGTTTGACTTTCCCACTAGAAACACTCCACGTTCTGCCTCTCTCCTCTCCTTCCTCTTTTGCACCAGGGCTACTTTTAATTACACCAGTCCTATTTCCCCTTCCTTTAGCACCGTAAGCAAATCCCTCCCCATCTTCTAGTTCTGCTTTTTGCTTTGGAAAAGTGCTGTGCAGGGAAAACTGAAATTACAGCAAGGCAGAATAGCATCATGGCTGGAGAAGTTTATTCCTCAGAATTGTCTGGCTGCATCGATGTTAATCCCTTCCTTCCATCTGCAGCCCACACACTGGTGCAGCCACCCCCTTTTTCTAGTTCCAAGAAATTATGCATTCATTATGGAGGAAATTAACACCTCAAAGCAAACTATAATTAGGAATTCTTCAATTGGGTTTATGCTTTTTCAATTAGGCCCTCTATAATTTTAATCACGGGAGCATTAACATGTTTCCGGAATTTATATACCTGTAGTCTAATTAAATCCTGAAATGCCTTAGTCTGCAACAGCAAAACAGAGCTTGCTCATCTTGCCTTTTATTGCTTTTTTGTGTTAGCATAGACACATTGAGGGGCACCTGCCAGTGTAAACACTGCCTGCCACATGCAGCAGAGAAGAGCTCACTTAGGCTCTGAACTCATCCTCCTCACTCCTGCTAGAAGGACTGCTGGCTGGATAAACCTCTCCACTGCTCCTCAGGGGAGGACATTTGCCAGGGACTTGTGCTCAGACTCATCCCATCTCATTTTAAGTACCTTAAGGAGCTGCTTCAATTCAGGGAAATCATCCTTTGTGGTGCAGTAGAAGAGCCAAGGTCCTTCCTGTGCACTGCCTGCCCTCAGCAGCTGGGGCCAATCTCAGCTCATTGCATCCAAGGGTCTGAGCCAAGGGCTCTCAGAGGCAAAGGGAGGTTTGGCAGTACACCTCCCAAAATTCAGAGTTTGTAATTTTAAAAATCTTTTACTTCGTTTGCTATTATCTTTTCATGATGTGACAAGGAAGGGACATATTACCTCTGAGGGCTGGGAAACAAAGAAATGTCTTGAGAAAAGAAACTCTTCAACTGGCAACCATGGGTGTGTTTACTCCTGCTCCCTCATCTCACTGCTTGACAACTTGATGTGAGAAAATGGCCATCAATTTGTGAATCTCAGCTTAAAGTTCAGACTTCATTAACCTCTTGATTGCTGGGATTGAATCTGACACTTTACACGGTCAGCATAAAAGATTTATGCAAAAACATTCCTTCCCTCGCTCAGTATCCTCAGGCCTTCATAAAACCAAAAAGTGCTAGTAGAAGCTTCGCTAATAAAATGCTGTTTGACACGAAAGATTTGGCTCTCGTGTGCAATTCGATTGTTCAAATATTAACATTTAAATCAATGCACATTTTATAGTTTCTGCCCACTGCCAAAGCTCTCTGTGGAATGGGCACACACATGGCAGGTGACTCAGCCTCTGAGAAGGGTTGTGGTTCTGGTGGCTGATAAGTGGCCAAAGGCAGTTCTATGATGTTTTAAGGGACACGATTCCTAGCTGAATAATGTGCTGATCATGTAAGATAATGCATTTCCTCTACCAGATGAGAAAACTGACACAAAATGCCCTTTATTCTCACTTTTTAGGGTTCACACCTGGCTCTTGAGGGAGAACTAAAATAAACTTGAAACCCCCATTGACCTAATTATGTCATGTTACACAAAAGACTAAATATTCCTTCCTGATACTGGTGATGGTCAACTTGCATCCTGATGCATCTCTGTATCTCCATTATGCTTCTCCCTTGGCACAGCAGGCAAAGCACTTCTAAGATTCAGAATAATTTTAAGCACTACTGAAGTCATCATGGATAATCTGTGGAAGTGTTCCAGGCCAGGCTGGATGGGGCTTGGAGCAACCTGGGCTAGTGGAAGGGTTCCTGCCCATGGCAGGGGGTGGAACGAGGTGGTGTTTAAGGTCCCTTCCAACCCAAACCATTCTGGGATTCTATCTAACACCACCACTTAATGACTCCAGCTGCAATGGAAGTGCAGGTTCAGGCTCACAGGGCTCTGTCAGCCCACCAGGGTTTGGATACACCGATGAGGTCAAGCCAGTAAATGCCTCCTGTACAATTCTGTTCTGTTCCTTTCTGGCTAATAAACTTCATGCTGATCCTCACAGCTGCCACTATTCCATGTCTTTCACCCAAATTCTCATTTTCATTCTCTCACATTCAAGTGCAGTCAAAGAAAAAGCAGATCTGGTTTATCTCTAAGAAGAAAGAAACTTGCTCATTTACCTTCCAACTCTGAGCTAAATCGAAGGCAGAATGCCAGGCAGGAGAAACTCAGCTTGAATGATTTCAGAACAATATCCCTGAGGTATATTATAGGAGATGTTAATTAATACAGATAATTAAGCTTATAATATCAGAAGCCTAGATTGATAATCTCATTCCTCATTAAATACTACAAAATTAAAAGATCTAATGTGACGACTGTTTGCCCTTATTCAATCAACCCACTCATGTGATGCATTTGAATATGAGCTTAGAAAAAGCAGGCCTGGAGTTTCATTTTCCAGGTAGTAAGAACCTGCCTATCAAGGCAATCAAACTTTCAAAATTACCAAGGGCATGACAATTTCAACAGTAGAATCTTTTTTTCCCGTTTCACTGCTCCTTGACTTCAGTGTTTATTTTCAAACACAAGGTAAGCTGCGTGGGAGTTTTAAGAACAAGAAATTGCCACCCTTTCTTGGCATTAATGAATTAATTATCAGCATAAATGCCTGAGGCAAGCTCATGTGATGCCACTGAGAAGCTGCAAAGCAGAGAGCTGAACAGCATTGCTCCCTGCATATCTAGGCAGATCTATATACTGCATAGCCAGGCAGATCTATATACTAAAGCCACCACCTGTAAAACAAAACAGAAACCTCAGCAAATACTGTGAATTTATAGTTTCTCCACCACAGAATCAAGGTCACTAGGCTTGCAAACCACTCCTTTGGAAGGATGGCAAGATCAACTGTGCACTAAAACCAAAATCAAACTCAGCATGGCAGTGAGAGGGATCTGGGAGAGGTAAGCTGAGGATGAACAGATGATGCCTGAATCACAGAATGAGAAAGAATTATTTGGAGATTAAATTTATAGCCTATGGCTCCAGAGATTCTCAGTTTCTACTTCATTGCAGATAGAAATGGAAGGTGAAATCTCAGTTCTCCAATGTACAAAGGAAGCAATACTACTGCCCTTCCTCACGGGGAAATTTCATTCATTACTGCATGTAGGAATACTTAAATATACAGATACATTGTACAGGATTGTTTCCTTGGAGAATAGCTGGAGCATAAAACCAGAAAACAACCCACTGTTCTTAGGTGTTTTGTTAAATAACACTACAGCTGTGTTCTCTTCATTTCTTTAGCATCATGTAGACCAAAAATCTCCTTCATTTCATGCTTGGGAGACCAAGAATCAAATTATAATACTTAAGAGTAACATGATGCTTTGTCCATAGAAATTAATTTCTCCTCCTGGCTGAGTGTTGATATGAAAATATTTATTTCACCTTTGCTCAGAACTTCTAAATCGATTTGAAATATTTAACCTCTGTTCTCTTATTCAGAGTTACTTATGATGTACATGAATAGACTAACCCATTCTTCCTCACCCATGTGATTACAAGTATCTGACCACTGCAGGATAACACAATGACTCTTACCTGAATATATTTCTCCAGGATCACTTACTCATACTGCTTACACTGGAGATTTATATATGTATATGAACATTATATATATATACATATATTCTCCCCCACACAAAAATATAAATGCAAAAAGGCAAATTCAAAGATTGAATTGGTTTGCTCTAATGATCCTGTTCTTTAGCACAGCTCTGGGGTCAGGTCCCTACAGACCTGTACCTGTGTGCTGGCAGCACACAAAAGAACATCACAGATTATTTACCAATACACCTCTGAGAACTGCAGGAAGATAAGGAGATTAAATCCATCTTTTTCCAACACAACAAAAAAGTTCCCCATTGTCTGAAACCCCCAAAACAGAACTGCAGACTCTTCTCCAATGTCCTTCTGCAGTGTCCTACAGCTCCAAAATGCAGAGCAGTGTATTGACAAGGCAATCACACCTAAGAGGAGCAGTTATTTAAACTCTGAAATCCTCCAAACTAATACATGCTCTGGAAATTTGATTTTCTCCATAATAGCAGTATAGATAGACTGATAGAACCAACCACGTGTTAATAAACCTGATGGACTTTCAAATATCCAACACCCAAAAAACAGCCCAGTGGATGTGTCATGTAGATAAAATCCCTCACAGTTGTATTTCTAAGCAGTGAATGGGATATAAATTCTCAAATAGAGGTCTAAAGATGTCATATGTGAATAATCTATGAAGGACTGTCTCAGCCCTCCTGACAATAACAGATTCAAAGGCAGAAATATCCTCAAAATCACATTGGAGATTTTCAGGAAAGAGTTGAGGAGTAAAGATTGAGAACTTGCATTCTTCCTTCCCCTCCTGAATCTATTATAGATGAATGTCAGCCTTTAGCAAATCAATCACAGCACCATTCACAGGGTTTAGCTTGATATAAAAACACCTAAAAGTTATTTTTAAAGGGCATTGTGAAGTCAAACTCTGCAGGTTATACCATGGAAAATAAAGGCAAGAATGAAATTCCTGTGCCACATGGGAGAATATTTGTACTTGCTGAGGCTTCACCTTTCTTTTGGCAACAGGTCAAAATAGATCAAAGAATATCTGAGTTTATATTAATCCTATTAGCTCATATGAAAGCATCTTCGTTGTTATCTATAGATGGTTAACAATGCCAAGTTCATGATCATTACTTTTATAAACAACCTCGTTGAAATTATTTATCAGGAGCACTGGGGAACATCAGAAATGTCTTAATGCTGAAAGTGACTTTGGATTTGGTCTACATACATTACAGATGAATGAAAATACAATGAATCTAGTTTTAAATATCCTACAGTATTACTCTAAAAATGTCCTTGTGGTCCTGATCCATCTCTGTGCTACAGCAGAATGAAATAACTCAAGACAAAGCCTTATAGTCACACCCCTACACATACTCCAACTCCCCATAATCCACCTTATAGAGGGGAAATCATAGAATCATAGAATGTTCTGGGCTGGAAGGGACCTCAAGGATCATCTATTTCCATGCCCCTGCCACTAGCCCAGGTTGCTCCAAGCCCCATCCCCCCTGGCCTGGAACACTTCCAGGGATGGAACAGCCACAGCTTCTCTGGGCAACCTGTGCCAGTGCCTTACCACCCTCCCAGGGGAAGAATTTCTTCCTCATATCTAATCTAAACCTACTCTCTGTCAGTGTGAAGCCATTCCCCCTTGTCCTGTCACACCAAACCCTTGTAAATAGTCTCTCTCCATCTTCCTTATAGGCTCTTTTCAGGTACTGGTAGGCCACGAATAAGTCACCCTGAAATATTAAGAATAATTACCATAGAGTGGGGGGTTTCTTCATCTTCACAGTTTGGGAGCACTGTAATAAAACCTGGAGAACTGCAGCACAGAAACTGTCAGGTTTTCACTTCCTGCCTAGTGAAAGATCTGAATATCAGAAGTTTATAAGAAGGTGAGGAAAATCTATTTCAGACCCATCTCAGACAGGCTGGGATATAAAGGGTCAGCATGCAAGAGGGAAGGTATCTAGGAAAGCAGAGCCATGTCTAACAGGGGAGGCCAGGAGAAGTCATCCCACCAGGATCTGCATTGTGTGGAATCCTCTCCAGCAATTTCCTCACCACCTCCCTGCTGTGCATGGAGATTGCTCAGTCATTTGTCTCAAATCTGTGCTTGCCTTAATGCCCTCCATACCTGCCCAGAGGATGGCAATACACTAAGAGGGGTCAAGGTCATTTCAGTTTGTATCAGAATTGTAAAGCACTTTCAAAATTAATTTTACCATGTTTAGTAGAGATGTCTGGAAAATACTATTCTTATATTCTATGTCATAAATAAACCACACACAACCAAAAGGTAGAACAACTAAGCAGACCACAACAAAGAGGATATATTTGATCTCAGCTTGAATACAATAAAAACCACTGAGGAGGAAAAACCACCTCATTTTTATGTGTTAAGAGTATGACAAGCAGTTCACAATATGTTATTCATGTGTTATGCTTGTAACCTGCTGCTTGCTGTCGAGGCCTCTGAGGAAATGTTACCTGCTTCTGGATATGCATTTTGAGAGGATTTAACACAAATGGGACAGTGTGCAGAACAGGCTGAAAGAAAAGGGAAGGTTGGAAAAAAAAAAAAGGTTGGGAAAATCGAAAGTTGCTATAACTGGATGTATTAAGGCTAGAGTAAGAACAGTTATACAGAGGAATGTATTCCCCCAGCCTGAGGCTGTTATAGTTTCATAGTCTGTTAAGGGGTTGGAATAGACCTTAGAGATCATCCAGCCCCAACCCCCTGCCCTGGGCAGGGACACCTCCCACCAGAGCAGGTTGCTCAAGGCTTGAGCCAACCTGGCTGTGAACACTGCCAGGGCTGGGGCAGCCACAGCCTCCCTGGGCAACCTGGGACAGTGTCTCACCACCCTCTTGGTATAAAAACTCTTCCTAATATCTAATCTAAATTCCCCTCTTTCAATTTATCCCCAGTACTCCTTGCTCCAACAAAGAGCTAATAAAAAGCTAAAATTCACATGAGGACCCCTTTCTGCCCCTCCTAGTTTTCATGCACACATCTGTAAGTCAATGAAATGGACTCATAATAAGAAATAATCTTATCATTTAGCCATGGCATGTAAACAACACACTCTCTGCAAACATGTAGAATAGGCTATGATGCAATTAAAGAAACCAGAGTGAAAATTTCAAAAAAATCTCTACCAAATTTCTGTAACAGATGCATTTGCTGGAAAAGACATTATTCACTGAATGCAGTTAAAGTGCAGTAAATCGACTTTGAGAAAAAAAATCACAAGACTTTTCAATAAAAAGACAAAATAGCAACACTGTTAAGACAGCAGGTGGTAAAACGAGATACAGGAATGTTCCCCCATATAAAGAAATAAAACAAAACAGAGCTGTGTGATTTTACTGCTCTTTTCCAGCAGAAAAACATCCCTAAAGGACTCAGAAAATAGGCTCCTAAATTTGCTCATATGGAGAAGCAGAGATTGAAAGGGAAACTTTGAAATACATTACTCAGAAAAACTAGAGAAGGAACGGTGCTGTCTTAAAGAACAGATTTGTTGCTTGAGTCTGTCAATGCAATTTGGGGGAAAGCCATGACATAGGCTGATATAGGATATGTCATTAAATCTAGTAGTTTACATCTGAGCAATTTGCTCCTAAATACTTAATGGACATCCTTCAAAAGCACTAAGAACCTGTCAGTGGGGCATAGAAACCCAAGTCACTTGGAAAGAAACAGCTATAGATTTTTGAAATACCACCCATGGGAAAAACTTCCAAAATCTCTTGTGAAAATTGAAGGTAAAAACCTGAAGATCCCACAGGAAGGTAATGGATACCTGCTGGATACCTCTGCAGAGCAGGACCCACTATTTCTCTAAGTGATTCTAATTGCTGCTCTCAGCTAGGGAGCCTGGCAGGAGGAGTGGCAGGATGAATGGCCAACTGGCACTTCTGCCAGTGACAGATAAGGTAGTGCTGGTTCAGAAGGGAAGTTTGTTCATCTCTGCTCGTGCCTTTCACCATCTACAAAGTCACTGAGATGGAAGACAGTGATGAAATACAGATCTCTAAGTCATGTTCCCACAGACAGGGAGTGACCTGCAGTTGAGTGTCCCATTTCAGCATCTCATCATTAAGAATGGGACCCAGCTCAGAGACACTCAGAAAGGTTTTCTGCAAAGTGCCCACTCTGTTTCATAGGAGCCTGGGCAGCTCCCTGACCCTAAATGACCAGGAAAGTGATTGGACCTCTGTACTGGGCACTGGTGAGGCCACACCTCAAGTGCTGTGTCCAGTTCTGAGCACCTCATTGCAGAAAAGACATTGAGGGGCTGGAGCATGGCCAGAGAAGGGAACAGAGCTGGGGAAGGGGCAGGAGAGTAAGTCATATGAGGAGGGAGCTTGAGGGGTTCAGCCTGGAGAAAAAGTGGCTCTGGGGAGACTTATCCCTCTCTACAACTCCCTGACAGGAGGTTGGAGTCAGGTGGGGGTTGGTCTCTTCTCCCAGGCAACCAGCAGCAGGACAAGAGGACATAGCTTCAAGTTGCACTAAGGAAGGTTAAGGTTGAACATCAGGAAAAATTTCTTTATGAAAAGAGTTGTCAAGCATTGGAAGGAGCTGCCCAGTGAGGTATTGGAGTCACCATCCCTCAAGGTGTTCAAGAAACAACCAGATGTGCCACTTAGTGCTATGGTCTAGTTGACAAAGGTTGGACTGGATGAACTTTGAAGTCTTTTCCAACCTAAACGATTCTGTGATTCTGTGTGGTTCTGTGAAGCCTCTACTCTGCCAGTGGGACCTGCTTGCCAATACTAGCAAAGCCTCACTAAACCAGAGTTCCTCTTTCTGGATTAGATTACGACTTCATTGCACAGCCAGCTCAGCAGCAACAGCTGGATTGTAGGTATGAGAAGTGTGGTTAGACTCAGAAACTGCACAAATGCATTCACAAGCATTAAAGACAGTTCAGGCATTCCTACAATAATTACAAACAGGCCTTGTTCATCCTGGAAGAGAGAGCAGGATGAGGTCCTGGAGCCTCCTCCACCTTTGCATGGTGATGCTCAGTACCATGAGCACGTCCCATTGTGCTCCAGCACTGCAAAGGCATCTGAAGTGATGCTGAGAGGGTAATAACCTCGTGCAGTGCTAGCAGCAATCCTTCCTGGAGGTTAACAGCAGGAGGCAAGGAGGTTGAAGCATTTATAAAAGGAAACTGTGAAAAGCAGAATCAACAGCTGAGTTGGCCTTTCAGTCAGCACTGGCTTTCAGCAGCTCCATTATCAGAGGAGAAGGAGAGGGGCGTGAGGGAAGCCTGGGGAGGAAGGAGAGGGGAGAACTGTGAAAAGAGAAGACAAAACACCTACCTGACAGGTGCTCCCCGGGACTGAGCAGGCTTGAGCATAACTGTGATGGTAGTGTCAGTCTCATTCAGGGGGGAGTCTGTGTCATACTCTGGCATCGATGGTGCTACAGCAGAACAAAGAGCAACACGTTAGTTATCCACCAGTTACTGCCTTTGGTAGTGATGGCAACTAAGTGTGAACATTTCTTGGAGACTGTTTAATATTTCTCAGATGAAATATCAAAATACTTCCCAATGTTATGACCAGAATTATCTAAACTGATTAAATATCTGTATGCTCTTTTTTTTTTCTATTAAAATTAAACAGGAACCAGACACCCAGATCTTCCAGCTGGCTTTGAAAATCCTGCCTGGAATTTTTAAGAGCAATGCTTTCAGATGAGATCATTCCTTCAGTTTTAAAGGTGTAGAAAGAAAACTGCATGGACATTATAAAAAAAATCACTTAGGATGAGTCAATCAGCTGCAGAGCTAAGAAAATCATCCAGGAATCCTGAACCTTTTCCTCTGCTCTGGTCAGTGGATTAGCCCTCCCACATCTGAAGAGTTTTTAGTACACAGCCTTAAGCTGTGTCTCCTCAATTAGCTGGAGGGGGTGTTATGAAGCACAAAAGATGAAAAGAGAGAAGCACAAACTAGCCAGGTTATTTTTTGCACCCAAACCCAGGACATCACCACTGCTTCACTGAGGTGTTCCCCAAAGCAATAGAGAAACCCACTGAATATTCACTCAGCCAAACTCTAGTTTCTACTTCTGCTTTGTTATTTCCTCTTAGGATCACTTCACAAAAGTAGGAGAGATTTCCTTAGGAAGCATTCTTTACTTATTAGATTACTTCTTCCTTCCCTTATAGCAGACATATCTTTGGGACATGTTTACTGCTGAAGAGCTGAAGAGATCATGAGGTCAGATCAGCAACAATTTATGCCAAAGGTGCAAGTTTGGTTGAATTATCTTTAAAGTATAAAGAAAACAGAAGAATTCACACAAGTAGTTCATCTGTAACTCACAAGGGCAAGCTGCATTGTGGGAGATCCCATATTTAATCCTCTCGTAGTGATTTCCACTCTAATCCTGTTTACAATCAGGATTTTTATCTAAATGCCTGAAGACTGTCAAGAATGGAGGTTGCCATTATCAGCTCAGCTACTGACTTCCCTGTCAATAAGCTGGGAATGAGTTCAGAATGAGTGCCAACCCCTTCAGAAGGATTTTTCTGAAATAAAGGGTTCTGCATCAAGGGGAAGCAGTGAGACATTTAAAGATAGATGACACCAAGTCTTCTATACCAGAGATCACCATAGATACTGGAGATCACAGAATGGTTTGGGTTGGAAGGGACCTTAAAGATCATCTGCTTTCAACCCTTTACCATGGGCAGGGACACCTTCCACCAGCCCAGGTTGCTCCAAGCCCCATCCAACCTGTCCTGGAACACTTCCAGGTATGGAGCAGCCACAGCTTCTCTGGACAACCTGTGCCAGTGTCTCACCACCCTCACAGGGAAGCATTTCTTCCTAATAGCTAATCTAAACCTGCCCATTGACAGTTTAAAGCCATTCCCCCTTGTCCTGTCATGCCAGGTCCTTGTCAAAAGTGTTTCTCCAGCTCTCTTGCAGCTCCTTTAACTACTGGAAGGCCACAATAAGGTCTCCCCAGAGCCTTCTCTTCTTCAGGTTGAACAACCCAAACTCTGTCAAGTCTTTCTCTGTAGCAGAGGTGCTCCAGACCTCAGAGCATCTTCATGGCCAACTCTGGACTCACTCCAACAGGTCCATGTCTTTCCTGTGCTGAGGACCCCAGAGCTGGACACAGTGCTCCAGGTGAGATCTCATGAGAGAAGAGTAGAAGGAGAAAATCCCTCTCCTCTCTCTGCTGGCCATGATGCCACAGCAAGATTTGCTCAGCACCTGCTCTGGCCAGAGGGGACTGTGCTACAGCACAACTTCGTACTGCAAAGAAGTGGCAAGGCCAGTTTGGGCAGCAGAACCAGACTGGGCTGTGCCTTTGCAGGTTCCACCATCCTCCTGTGAAGCAGCAGCTTCCAGCCTAACTGCAGCATTGCAGTGATGCCACTGAATTTTTTCATGTGTTAGTCTCTTTCGCCTGTGCATGAGACCTGTTTAGACATCTGTGTACAACATTCTGCCTGCCCCAGACAACTTCCAATCTTCCTGTCAGACACCATACAATTAAGAAGCAAATGTAAGAAACAGGTCTTGGCAGGCCTTGCTAAGGGTATTGAGTATAATTCTGTGATCCTGGTCTGGATTAGTCACAAGACACTTTTGAAATAGGATCGAGTAGTTTTCTTGTGCACTAAACACACACCAGTTGTGTAGCACCTCAATAAAACTACAAGTGGCAGAAATGTCTCTAAAACAGCAAGTCCTGCTCATCAACTGAATGCCTGTTTTGCAGGATCCCAGTCCTTAGGGATTCTGTGATTTAATTGTGATTAAGACAAGAAAATGTACCCACCCATATAAGCATACCCACACATCTCTAGTGCACAGATGTCTTTTAATTTTGAAACCCATAGAGCCTTACAAGGACATTCCAGTCAGTGTAAAAATCCTTCTTCTTCCCTATAACCTTGAGATTGCCTCTTAGAGTAAGTTTAACAGTCATTTCTAAATTACTTAGAAAATGCAAATGTCAAAAACATGTCCATGCAATGAGATAATCTAATGTCAGAGACTACCCTGGTGCTTGCATGGAGTCTGTGCCCTTCTATTGCAAACCAGGTGTTTGGAAGATGGGGGCAGAAAAGACAAAGCAAGCTCAGTGTGCACACAGTTAGTACTCATGCAGACTTCTAACATGATTTGAGCACTCACAGAATAATAAAATGCAATGAAAGAGAATTAGAGGGAAAAGCACTACCATTCCTGTGCTCTTTTATTTCTCTGGTCCCAAGGGAATATAGTGCACACTGTGCTGTCCCTTCACAGCAGGACTGCAGAAACCCAAACAGTCCACGAGGCTCTTAAGGCACTTTAATGGCTTTAATTCTCGAGTTTTAGGGCTTCTGGACTAAATGTTCAGGGTTCAAACCCTGCTGATGTTAGCAGAGGGAAGGGATGCATTTCCCTTCCTTAAAATTTACACTGTCACTCGGTTGGTGCTCACAACTTGCTTTGACTAACCAATTTTGAAATAGGGCAGTGAAAAATATAGACTGGTGTGCACCCTTTTCTATGGCACCAGCTATAATTTCAAGTATTACAAGTATGCTGAAAATCCCAAACATTTCTTTTGGCTTTACTAAAAAATCAGTTAAGGTAGTCCAAAAAAACTACAGTTTTAAACTCTGTTAGAGAACCTATTTGATGCTATCAATTAGATGTTAACATAGTAATATACCTATCTGCCCAATCTCACCTCTACCATCCCTTTATCCATGTTTTTTAATAGCTAGTCCAAGTTTCATGTGGTTTTTTTTTTACACCTTCTCTTTGCAATGCCTCCTTATTTTAGTGTCTTGCATCTTCTTGTCTGCCTACCTCAAGCCCTCCCTCTGCTCTTATTCATAAAACTCCAAATAAAAACAGCTTTCCTCCTCTATTTTTAGTCTCTTTGCACTATTAATTCCATTACTTCATTACATCCATTTTGGTGCATTCTGAAAATAAAAACCACATTACTGAAGGAGCTTCCCCAGCCAGGCAGATAATACTAACAGCAATTATTATAGGGGTAGTTCATTTGTAGAGCTAATGATGATTCTCATTTAAAATGCTCCACAGATATTCATGGATATTGAAAATAGCCACAAATCAACCACTGCATTTGTAACCAAAACACACACAGGTTTGTGGCTGATTTAAAACTCTGCCCCAGGAAACTTGGAGACACATTAAGCTGAATATTTTTTTATTGTTTTATGCAGCAGCTTTGGGGCTAAAGAACAAAGGCCTAGAAAGTTCTTTTTTCTTATTCTCTGAAGCAGTACCTGAAATCTTAGTTGCAATCCGAGTTGTGATGGGTGGCCCAAAGCCCTTGACTGTGCTGGCTTTGATGGTGAATGAATAGGTTGTCCCTGGGTATAATCCTACAAAGAGGTGATGTGTTTCATTCCTTAGCTTGAAGACTTTCCCTCTTTGGCTGGACAGGTCAGCAGTGGGATCCAGAGACCCAACAGCCTTGTATGTAATCTGCAAAGGAAGAACAAGGAGAGGGAGGTGAGGAGGGGCTTTCTGCACCTGGCCTCAATCTGCTGCCCTGTTTGGAGACATTGAAAACACAAGGACAGGTATCATTTCAGTATCTCCACTGAACACTCCTGTGTTTGGATGCTGTTAAACAAACATGACAATTTTTCCAAGGCTTTACTTAGGGAAAACAGAATTTCTTCTCTCCACTAAACCCTCAATCAGCCTGTGCTGATTTACAACAAGAGATGCAAAGAATTGCTTTTTGCTCCAAACCTCAGAAGTTCTCTAGTCCAACCAGAGCACACAGCACAACGGGAAGAATTTTCATGAGAATTGCCCTTACAATCCCCCACAGCATATGAAAACTCATAGTGCAAACATGGGCACATTTTCTCTCAAGTTGTTTGCTCTTTTTTTCTTCTGGCAAATCATCTTCTCATAAGGCAGCTGAAAACAATGGGAGCCTTTTCCTGACAACAAAGGCCTTGGAAGTCTTTTCCTGTGCTAAAGAAAATACACTGGAATGAAATAGTATGTTTAAATGAACTAAATATCATCAAGTCTTTAGACAAAACCCTTCTCTTTGTCAGCCAGCTTCTGATATCCTTTTCTTCCTCTCATTCAGAGCCTCAGAGTGCAGATTTACATGTGGTTTCCACCTGAGAGAATAAGCCAGGAGGGTTCCAGATGTGGAGAGGCATCATGAACACACCTGCAGCTGGTGCCAGCAAACCTTGAGGGGATCCATGCTGAAGGCAGACCTTTGAAATCCTGCTCCAGCTCCTTCAGGCTTACCCATGGCAACCCTCCTGCTATAGACACAAGTAAAACTCATGACTTATTTACCAGCCAATTCCTTGCCTGTGTTCCAAATTCAATCCAAAGGCAGCTCAATTTCCACAGAGCTGTCAATATAATACACCGTGCTCTGCTGCTCTCCTAACCTTTCCTGATATTATGGGATCCTCACTTATTTGTAATGAAACACTATGAATAAATCAATGTATGTTAATACATGAAGTCTTCAATTTTTTATTAAGGTCTCCACAAGAATCTAATTCCAAGCTTTGCTGAAAGAGCCTTTGAAAATGTTGAAGCCTCTTGCTTTATGACAGGAGGAAATCGTTGCTGTTTGAGGAAAAATAAATATGCAAGGTTTAAAAAAGGAGACTTTAATAATAACAGGATAAATAAGAGACCGAGACTGATGTTACTGACACCAGAGAAGGGTGAGAACATATGAGTCCCATTATTTGGACAGAGAAGCACAATTTAGGCAGAGCTGACACCCAAGACGAGGCAATGCACCAGAGGAAGGACAGGAATTACACCAGCAACAAGAACTAACAAAAGCAGAACTCTTAAAGGAATTAGAATTAGACAGCTGGAAGGTGATTTCATTGAAAACCAACTAATTTTTTCCAGGAATTACAATGTGGTTTTAAATATTTATTACTTGTCAGAAACCTGAGAGAGATCTTAGCATAATGGGCCTTAAAACAAAAGAATTCAATGCAGGAGGAGAAATCTTTTCACCCAATTCCTTTTCCTTTGGTAAGGCAGGAATGATGGAATGCAGCATAGCACAGGACTGTATTTTGACAGTTCTTGTTGTATCAAAGTACTTCAAGGCAAGAAAATCTGTGTAAAATCAGCACTGGAGTTAGGGTGAGCATGAAAGACCTTAAATTAAGAGACATAACCTTGTCTATGTCATAGCCAAATCCAGAGAGAAACATTAATTTAAGTTAATGATATGTAGGAAGGAACCACTGCAATCTCTATGCTCTATTGGCACATCAAGTGTAAGAGAAATAGCAATTCTATAAAACCACAAAGAGGAATCAGCAAAATAGGAATTTGGGAAAAAGAAAGGGAATATCCTACTGCTGAGGCACTGAAAAGCACATTCACAGGATGCTCAGGTCAGGCAGTGCCCTATGAGAAGTCAGTGGTATTTATTTTCAAGCACATAATACAATAGGTTATAAATACAAGTGAAAGATGCATTTGTCCTTTATCTCCATATAAATAAAAGTATTCAGCTACCTTTGGCAGTTCTAAAATTCACTACAGAAAGTTATTTTTCCTTATTAAAAAAACCCACAGCTATTCCCTTAAGGCATAAAGAGATAGAAAAGCTTTCAAGAACAAAACAAACAAACAAACAAAACCCAACTCACTGATTTTAAAAAAACAAACAAACCAACACATCTCTTCTATTTTTTGCTGTTGACTATAGCAGAGAATGAGTACAAGTGACCTTGGAAAAACCTGGGGCAACTCCCAAGAAGTGGAGAAGGAGAAAACTGCACTGGAGAGAATGTCCACAATTTGATATTGCAGTGTGGGTCCATTTTCAGAGCAACTACTCCCTCAAATCAGACTTCAGTATTTCCCAGAACTATTTTTAGGATATATAAACTACAGTAAAGAGAGATTCATGGCATAGCCAAATGTGAGATTATTGTTTCTGCAGTAGAACCTCTTTCTAACAAATATGAACCTTGTTAAACCATCACCCTCTACAACTCCCTGACAGGAGGTTGGAGTCAGGTGGGGGTTGGTCTCTTCTCCCAGGCAACCAGCAGCAGGACAAGAGGGCACAGACTCAAGCTCTGCCAGGGGAGGGTTAGGCTGGATATTAGGAAGAGATTTTTTACAGAGAAAGTGATCAGACATTGGAATGTGCTGCCCAGGGAAGTGGTGGATTCACCATCCCTGGAGGTTTTCAAGAGGAGACTGGATGTGGCACTTAGTGCCATGGTCTAGAGTAGGGTTGGACTCAATGATCTTTGAGGTCTCTTCCAACCTGGTTGATTCTATGATTCTATGATGACATTCAGAGAAATCCATCCTTGTCTCCAGATCATAACATTCGACTTTAATACATGAACAGTACCTGGATGCAACACAGAGGATTGGAACACAGCAGTACATGTGGTGCAGTTTCACTCAGTACATGAGCAGAAATACTGAAGGGCAGGTAAACCAATGGTGCTGTCAGATACAACCAGTGACCAGTTCTTGCTCTCACCACAGTCAGTCTCAAGCTCTTCTCTGCTTCCCACAAGCTCTGACTGACTGAATGTGGAGAGAAGTACATATAGACATTGCCAGGAGAGCCCATGGGCTGTGCTCACTCTATGACAACTCTGGTCACAACCACAGTGAGCTGATGTCCCTGGAGTCTCCAGGCTGCCTTTTATAAAACAAGGGCTATTACACTCCTCTACACAAACATTTTTGTGGTTGAGGGACTCTATGGATTTCTGTAATTGCTTAGTGTTGATGGTTAAGCAGCAAAACCCCAGGTGAAGCAGCCCTGAAAACAGAGCCCTCTGTTTGGAAAAAGAGGTAAACTCTCTCATCCAGCTCAGAAAAAAAACCCAAAAAAACCATGACATTTTTCTCTTCCAAGCGAGATACCTGCTGGTTCTTAGATATTAGTGCTACCCTGAGTGTGGATTAACATCTGAGAGCTCTGTCTCAGTCTATTCCTCTATGGACCTCCTAGCATGGCTACAGCAGCTGCCACTTCAGCTGCTGGCACAGCACATCTGCCCTTGCCAGCAGCATCTCCTGGAGCTCAGGCTGACTGCTCCCTCCTGACCTGGCACACATCCATGCTGCTCCAGCCACAGGCTCCAGCTCTGCACCACTCACTCCTCACAGCTCCATCAGCTCCAGTTGCTGAAGGCATTGGTATTTTCCCCACTGGAACATCTGAGAAGTTGTGCACTGTATGGATTTGTCTGTATCCATATCCCTGGGTCAGATTTCTCCTATAGAAATAAAGATGCTGCAATATATTCCTTATATGTTTCTTTTCATGTATAAATGCATCCTGCACCAAGTTATAGGCAGGTGAAAGGAAGACACTAAGAAGTTGCCACTCTTAACTGATTTCAACTAAACTTCCTGGAGCAAGAGAAATTTCAGGGAGCGAAATGAAAAACTTTCCAAAAGAAACCATGGAAATTTCCAGCTCTGAAGTCATTTATAAAAGCAGAAAAAAACATGTCTGGAGAAGAAATATGGCACTTTCCTGGAATAAGAAGGATGCTGGAAAAAACACCTGCTCTTGTGGTTCGTATGCTGAGTATTTATCTTAATTTCTTGTTCCAAGTGTCAAAGCATTTCATTACAAAACAAACAAGAGATTCTAATCTCGAAAATGAGATGACTCAATCGCTAGAAAGCAGCTGCTCTAAATTATTTTAAAAGAATCTATTTTAAAGACAAGCTGTGTCATCTAATATTTCAGTATTCTGAAAAAAAAAAAACCCACCACAATATTATTAATCCAAACATTTAAAAACCTAGACAAGCAAACAAACAGGAAAATATTCAAAAACGTAGTTAAGAATTTCACACTGATTGAAAATATTGAAAATATTTGTTTGTATTCTAATGCAAACTAAATGCAAATATAAAGATGAAGAAATTTCTCACAAGACTGAAACTCTATGTTTTTTAACCACCTTCCTGTTATCTCCTGCACACCAGGAGCTGTTGTAAGTGGAAAGTTGTCTTTTCTCTGCAGACTGGTCCAGAGTTTGCATATGGAATGGAGAGTTTACATATCAGCTCCAAGGGAGCTTGATGGTCCCAAGGAAAGGTTTTAGTGGCCAACACTGCTTAAACAGGCAAAGAAATAGATGTTAATAAATCCTAAATCTTCCCAGGAACCTCCTTCACTGAGTTAATGAAATGCTTCTCCAACTGAAGCAACAAAAGCAGTAAATCTGAAAAAAAAAAATCAAAAAGTCAGAGGGTGAAGGAACTTAGAAGGATAAAGAGCAGCCACATTCCCACCAGCACACAGGGACAGAACAGTGAGCACAGACGATTCAAACCCCTGTGCACCTGTGCAAAATTTGGTTACATGAGTCCAAATTCTTTGTAAAATGTGAAACACATCAACAGTACAAGTTTAAGTTTACTGTAAAGTACCAAAAAATGCACAATATGTTTAATTTCCAGGTGTTTAGTGACACATAATTGCTGCAATAGACAGAGGGGAATAAAATAAGAACAGATCACTGTAAGAAATGGGATGGTTAGTGAGTTCACTGCTGGTTGGTATTTTACTCCTTGTCCTATTAACCAGAGGCACCCCTTTTTATTCCATCTTTCCTTCTGTTTTTCACCCATTTTAAAGCTCAGAATATTAACTCCTTGCAATCACTGAGCTGTGCTAACAACCACAAAGATGCAGATGTAATATTAAGAGTGTAAGCACAGCTCTTCTCTCCTTCACAGGGCCCAATATGACACAATTTTCTAGGGAGATGTGAATGCTTTGCTAACTGTCGCCGTTTGTGACTGCAAAACTTCTGTTACAAGGACTTATAAAACTTTCATGGGGAAGGGAGAGACCATAGCAGAGGTATTAACTGAACTAGGAAGCACAAGGTTATTTTGCACTGCAGATCTTTCTTCTGAAGAAAACATGTAATTAATAAAAGAACAAAAATAACCCATCCTTAACCTACTGGGATTTTCCCAAAGGCTAGAGGTGTACAGGCAACTGTGTGTTCACACAAGCAAAAGGTGTGATACTGGAAGATATTATTATGCATATAAGAATATATTATACCTATATATAATGTACTCTACTTCATCTACTTTTAGCAGGTCAAAAGAGGTGATTCTTCCCCTCTACTCTGCTCTTGTGAGACCCCACTTGGAATACTGTGTGCAGTTCTGGTGTCCTCAACATAAGGAGGACATGGAACTGTTGGAGCAAGTCCAGAGGAGGCCACGAAGTTGATCAGAGGACTGGAGCATCTCCCCTATGAGGACAGGCTGAGGGAGTTGGGGCTGTTCAGCCTGGAGAAGAGAAGGTTGTGTGGAGACCTCAGAGCAACTTCTTAGTATCTGAAGGGGCTACAAGGAGCTGGAGAGGGACTCTGTGTTAGGAACTGCAGTGACAGGACAAGAGGGAATGGGTTCAAATTGAAGGAGGGAAAGTTTAGGCTAGATGTTAGAAAAAAGGTTTTTACTGTAAGGATGGTGAGGCATTGGAACAAGTTGCCCAGGGAGGCTGTGGCTGCCCCAACCCTGGCAGTGTTCAAGGCCAGGCTGGATGAAGTTTTGAGCAACCTGATCTAGTGAGGAGGTGTCCCTGCCCAGGGCAGGGAGGGCTGGGACTAGATGATCTGTAATGTACATTCCAACCCCTAAATTCTATGATTCTGTGATGATTCTGTGACCAGTTGTAGCTTGTCCGTTCAGCCTGAGCATCAGCCACAGACCAGAGCACAAAACTCTGCAAGGATTTCCCATTCTGGTCAAGAAATTGAATTAACATTCAGTGGTTCAACCTCCACTTCAGCAGCTACTCTGTGCCCAGTGCCCAGGTGCTTGCTGTACCCCTACACCATGCTTAGAAAATACAGATAATAATTCAAACCTAGTGAATTTTACTCTGTCTTTGCACCAAGGAGGAAGAGGGAGCTTTGTCCTGTTCTTTTTAAAATAACATTATCAGTGAGTAGTTGAAAATTGAAGGTTAAAATGAAATCCCTACAGAAAAGAGGGTACATAGTGCTAAAACTGTGGCAATTAAACAGTGAAACAGACCATCAAGTGACGTGACACATTACTCTTTGGGTTTAGAAGTTCTTTTGGAAGAACATATTAGGCACAATCACAAGTCCCTAAGCTTAATACAAGAACCAATTGCAATGAAGATCTCATCACTTCATTGTCCTTCTTGCCCTGCACTACTAAAATCCTTTGGGAACCCTGGATGGCTGTTCAGCTTCTCTTTAATCCTCTTAAATAAATAAATTAACAAGACATTCTGCTCAAATCATGGCTGATATATCCATTTAGCCTTCCCATACATTTGATACATTCGAGTAAGCTTTCACCCTGAAGAATAACAGAGTTGTCAGGATTTCATGTGTTCATAACCTTAAAACTGAGGGCAGAAAACTCTAATGTCTCAGGATTGAGAGCTTGCCAGTCAAGACAAAAAGAAAAAATATGCTCATATGTTTCTTCCCACAGCAATTGATCCCAGTATTCAGACCACTTTATCTTATATCTTTTGTCATATAGAATTAATCAGCCACAGGCAGCAGAATTTTGTTCTCTACAACCACATTCACCATCAAACATTAGGACTTTAAGCTTCCCCTCTGATTTCAGCAATTGCAGCCTGTTTCAATGCAAATGGTAAGTACTGCTGTTAAATCACACACTACTTGGTGGATAAATTATACAACCTTATATCTATTTTCCATTTTAGTGACAGCCTGCATAGCAGTTTGGGGAAGGCATTTGAAACCTATAAATCCATTACATTATTCCCCAAGATTCCCACTGACAGTTTATGTCCCTGTCTTTATAAAACAGCCCATTCTGCCTCTCCACATCCCTCATGCAGCCCCTAACGTCTGGAGATGCCTTGGAGCTGACAGGTACCTGCAATACCTATCTATCTATCTATCTATCTATCTGTTTGTCTGTCTATCTATCTATCTATCTATCTATCTTTTCCCCTTTTTTCCACTTAGTAATGCCTCAAGACTGAAACAATCTCTTGCTATGGACAAGAAAAGAGCCAAAACAAGGAACATGACACAGACACTATTTTCGTGGCTGTGCCAAGATCAGGAGCAGAGTCTGCCAGGACACCCTGACTAATGTGTCTGCTTTTACTGAGCCAGAAGAAAAGGCATCTTTTCCTGACTTCTTGCTGCTTTTTGAACTCACTCCTGTCTTCTGAGGCAAGACCTGAAACCAAGACCTTTTTTATCCATTGGTTCTTGTCCTATCATGCACAGGGGCACGGAGAGGCTGGCCACGCTGGGAATAAGGATCCCTGGTGGCTGTCACAGCTGTCAACTCCTCCAGCACTGCTCAGCAAGCAGGAGAGGAGGGAGCAGGAGAAGAGGATGCAGGAGAGGAGGGAGCAGGAGAGAAGGAAGCAGGAGAGGAGGAAGCAGGAGAGGAGGGAGCAGAAGAGGAGGAAGCAGCCTGCCTGTCAGACCAGAACAGCCCATCAGCTGGAGTCACACCCCACACCAGGGTTGGGCTCAGCCTCCTTTGCCCCATGGGTCTGTGTTCTGCCACTGCATCCCTACCAGCCCCACTGCCAGCTGCCAGGACAGGCTGGTTGCAAACCCACTGAAATAACACAACAAAGCTGCTGGATTCCAGAAAATGAAAACCACAGACCAGTCCCAGCTTTAATTCCTTTCTTTTTTAAAGTGCAGCTTTTTGGAAAGGGCCTTTTCATAAGGGCATGGGATAGGACAAGGGGGAATGACTTAGATTAGATACCATGAAAAAATTCATTCATGGTGGTGAGGCACTGGCACAGACTGTTCATAGAGTGTTTTCTTTCATCATTAAAACCTGGTCCTTGGAAGTGTTCAAAGTCAGGTTGGAAGGGGCTTGGAGCAACCTGGTCTAGTAGAAGGTGTCCCTGCCCATGGAAGATCCCTTCCAACCCAAACCACTCTGTGATTCTATGATTCTCATTTTGAAAACCCCTTCACTAGGGAGACATTGCTACTTCCTAACTGCATAATCCTCTCTGGAATCAGAGTCACTTCTATTTAACCAGATGACAACCAGGCAGACTCAGCTGTGTACAAGCCTGACTTAGTGGTGTTTAAATCCTCCTTAGTGTAGCTTTAGAAAAGCTCAGTATTCAGCTGCCCAGAGCCCAGCACCAGTGCACTCACACCCAACTGCAGAGCTGAGCATCTCTTTGAGTGCCAGGCTGTGGTCCTGTCTGCCCAGCACCTGCAGCAAACAGAAACTATCCATCCCTTTGGTGCTTTCTACACCACTTGCTTCAAATTCATAACAGACTTGGCACAAAACTTGACAAACAGATGAGAAAGAATTTTGTCAGAAGCAAAGCGTGATTTTCCAGGGTTGGAAAACATTATGCAATTCATAAGAGTGCAGAGATAAGGGAGTCAGGTATCAGCAGAGAGCACTGGATGTGTTTCACAGGCTTCAGCTCTGCAGATGGAGGGGAGGGGAAACCAACTGCAAGGCTTCATGATTGAAAACACCTCAGGAAACAATAGGCTATTTAGTTTTAAATCTTGCTTTACATATTCCACTCCATGCTCTAATAAAGCCTACAGGAAAACTTCATTTTTCCTCTGTATCCCAAAAATAAACACAAATCAACCGATGCATTCAAGTCTGACAGAAATATCCTTGAACTCAAAGTTATCCAAACATACCCATTCATTTCCCCAGTCACTGCCTCAGGGAAGCAGTGCTCCCCAAGCCAGGTGTTAAGATGTCATGTGCAGTGTGAGTTAGCCATGAAAATTACTTTTATCATAGAATCACAGAGTGGTTTGGGTTGGAAAGGACCTTAAACATCACCTCATTCCAACCCTCTGCCCTGGACAAGGACACCTTCCACTAGACTAGGTTTTTATGATAGAAGAAAACAAATTGTAGCTGATGGTATCTCCTGGAAATGTTTGAGTTAGGATTCAGCATGTCCACAGGGTGTACATGGTGAAGGTGTTTTACTGGACATCTCACTTGCTGCCGCTTCAGGCACCACTGACCTGCTCACCAGGCTAAGTGATGAAGGTTTGATTGCCCCTTCCTCTTCACTGCCATCTCCTAGCACCAGGGCATTATCTGGATAAGGACAATTAGCACTGCTGAATTCAAACCTCACAAGACAACACCTTCCCCTGCCTGAAACACACTCAAGAATGAAAACCAGCTCTTTTCTTCTCCACAGCCTCTTGCTTGGGGTCACTCTCAAAATGACTTTTCCACAATAAAATGTCATTGCACAGACAACTACTGACGCTTTAAGAAGCTGATGCAACATAGGGAGTGAATTACAAAGTTACTGTCAGCTGAACCCAGCAGCTAAAAGCAGATACAGATCTATGAGACAAGAGCCCAAACTTCGGTGATGCTGCTTTTTCTGCAGAAATCTTTACTTTCTGGCATTAATTCTACATCTAAACTTGGCAAGCCACAGTTTCAGCAGACAATTAAAGATATGTTCATTTGCTTTCCAAAGGTGAAACATAATTGTTGTTTTGTATCATTTTAAGTAGCTGTAGAGATTCTCCTCCTGTGATAGAGATTCCACTCCAGGTTTGTAGCCACATGGAGACTGGCACAGTCTCCACACTCCTGTTTATAGCATGACTGTCTGGTAACACTTGCCACTTCCAGTTCCAAGGCTGGTATCAAACAGAGTGCAAATCACAAACAAGCAGGGCCCAGGATGTGGGCTACACATTGATTTCAAGTTCAAAGCTGAGAGTGTCGGAGGTGGAGGACTCAGCTCTGTGTTTTTATATCAAAGCATGCAAATATTTTGTCTAGCTCACCTCCATCTTCACATTCCCGCACAAGTCTTCCTTGGGTGTGAAAGATAAGACATGAGGAACATAAGGAATCGCTTCTTTTCCACATATATCATCAGAGCTGCTTGTTTTCTTGAAGGGAACAGGAGAGAGGCAGAATCCCTCTACAACACCCTGTTGGCTGTTGCTCAATGTGTTTTTGTAAGGAGTGCAATGTTAGAGATTGTGTTCAAAGAATCACAGAATAGTTTGGGTTGGAAGGAACCTTAAAGGTAATCTTGTTCCAATCCCTGTCATGGGCAGGGACACCTTCCACTAGAGCAGGTTGCTCCAAGCCCCATCCAACCTGTCTTTGAACACTTTCAGGGTTCAGCTTCTCTGAGCAACCTGTGCCAGTGCCTCACTACCCAGATATGGGGGAGGGAACATATGTGGATATGGTGATATCAGGGAGAGATGGAGATGTGAGGGAGGGCCAAAAAAAGTGATATTCTTAGAAGATGCAAAAGTCTTTTTGGTCTAAACTGTTTCTCACACCCTGGAACTGTTTCCAAAGGCACCTGACACCATTGCCACCTGCTAGTTCCTGGCCTTGAACATTTCCAAGGATAGAGCAGCCACAGCTTCTCTGGGCAACCTGTGCCAGTGCCTCAGCACCTCACAGGGGAGGTCAACAGGGTTTAGATCAACTCTGCCACAGACTGAAGGTGACTAACACAGAAGCACAGATTGGTCATACCACAGCTCAAACCCCATGCCAGGCCACATGAAAAGTCCTTCAAAGGTCTTGATATTCCTAAGACACCTAAGCAGCCTGGCTGCACACCTGGATACACACTGGAAAGGGATTCATAGTTCCAGGAACACTTTGTGCAGTAACACCAGCTGGAAGGACCTAAGCTGATATTCCGAGTCCAGCAAACCTCTCAAACACACATTGAGCTTTCTTTCCTGCCAAAGGGATCTTTAAGTGCATTTCTACATGCTCATCTCAAAAGCACCGGATCAAGCCTAGAGCTCCATTCCTGTCATAAGACCAGCCTGGGAACACTCACAAAAAATTAAAAGATTCTTCTTCAATGAAGGAATTGCAGAGCACTAAGGACGAGAACTCACCTGCAACTCAGTTCTGACACAATGCTTGGCCTATCTTCCCTCTTTTACACAAGCATTCCTACATCAAACTTTACTTTTTTATGTTGATTTCTTGGTCCTTTCTTTTTTGCCTGGATCTTTCAATTTTCAGACTTAGAGCAGAACTGGAAACTCCTCAAACCCTCATGAACAACATGTAAGTGTAGTTATGCATTGATAATAAGCCAATAATCTGATTATCTGTACCTCACCATGCTCTTTGGACACCAAGATGAGTTTGCCATAGCATGGCAGAAAAGCAGAATTCATTACAACACCAAGTACAACCATTTTTTGGTTTTCTGTGATAAAACAATGACTGTGACTGCAGTTTTTACAGTTGTCTCTTCAGTTACACCACTGAGTTGTCCCAGATTTGGATTTTTCTCACCAGGAAGGAAAAAACCCACATCTGTATGGAGTAGGTGAAGGATTAAAATAGGCTGCTCAATTTTCATACCTGTTTTTCTATTTTTTAAATGAATACTTTCCCCCTTCCTGCCTAGTATAATTCCCCAAAATACAGGTTGGCCATCTGCAAAGATTTTGCAAACTGCTGCAAGTCTAATTCAACCTTACAAAACAGAAGAGAAGCTAACCCAGCTCCCCCACTAATGCACACCTGCCATAAATAAGAGGGCAAGAAATTCTTTCTGAAGCCAATGTACAAAACCTTGGTTTAATGCTCTAAGTAATAGCAAATAAATCCATCTGAACTGCTTCAGCCAGCAAAAAAAAGGCAAGTTGCTTCTGCAACGTTCTAGCAGAAAAAAATGGTCAGCTTTGAGCTAGATAACAGAGAAGAAAATAAATGTTTATATGCAAAATATTCACTTGGAATGTAGTGGTTAAGGTGCTGTCTTGCATATTAGTATTTATAGCAAGATGGAACATATTTTCCTGAGTAGCTCTGCAAAGGTAGACAAGGTTGAAGTTCTCATGAATATTGCTCAGCTGGTGATGGAGTTGGGTTTTGCAGAGTTCTTTGCTGGCTACAACAGCAGGATAAAAGGGGAAGGATCCAGGCCCATCCATGGGGATGGACTGGGGAAATGGAGAAGGGGAGGACAGGCACTAGTAGAGCACCCCAAACCCCATCTCAGAGCAGTGAGGGAGCAGAGCCTGAGGGGTAAACAGCCCATCACCCCAGGCCCAAAAATCTATTCTGAATCTTTTTCTTCTACACCTCGACTATAGACATTTTGCATCACCTGAAACTGAAAGGATTCATTCTATGTTTTCATTAGAAGAAGCCATTCAGTTCCCCTAAACTCATGAATTCCTAATCCCCACATAACATCCTCCTTCTTCCCATCCTTGCTGGAAAGTTCCTGCTCCCTCCCTCTCACAAAGGCACATGGCTTTACACTAGGATTCTGCTTTCCACTCTAATCAAAATATTTCATCAGAAAGGATGGATCTTGTGCCTGATATAACAGAGCCTTTAAAAGACTCCCCAGTGCTTACACCCAGAGGCCTTTCATTTGTGCACTGACTGCAACTTCTGCTGAATAAAGTCACTGCTGCTCATTTCCTCTTGGATAAACTCTGGACCTAATTTTCTAATGTCCTGGGGAGAAACCAAAGTCAGAAGACATGTGGAAATCCTCCATCACCTTGGTAAAACAACATCCTTTGTTCCTCGGGACAGAATTGCTTTAGAGCAAATACCTGGGATATAGTTTTTGCAGACACATGAGGTACTACATGAATAAAATCCCATTGCTGTTGTAGAAGAGGTCATCTCCAATCAGGTTTGCTGCAGTAAGTTTTCTGCTTTATTCACCTGAACTGTATTTCCACAGAAGCCAGAGGCTGTAAAATCCATAGTGTATGAAGTTAAAAATTCCTACCCAAAAAAACATTTCATTTTTTTTAAATGACTTCCCACACAAAGGTGTCTCTGAGCTATCCATTAGTTCCAAGTGAGCTACGTCTCATTGAACAACTAAATACTCTTTGTAGAGGGAGAAAACATGCAGTAACCTAAGTACAGAAAATGTGTTCGAAAGTCAGAAGCTGCAGTAACATTCCTCCTCAACTCATCCCAGTGCTGCAGCATCACTGGAAGCATCTCGCTCACCATGGACACAGGACACTGGAAAGAACTGGCCAGACAAGATCTTCAGAGGATAAGGCCTAAAAATCCAGTGCCCATGAGCCTCTTGTCCGCTAAAAAACAGACTGGAGGGGGGAAAATATATCATGACACTGTTTCTTGTGTGATGTTCTCTTTCTAGCTGTTTTGTCTAGGCAGAAACACTTTTATTCCCTGTGTCTCTGCATTCCCAACAGACAGTCAACAGACAAGCCATCATATGATGCCCAAATACTTCTCTTCCCATCCCATCCATCATCCTGGCTCTCCTGAGTGCTGTTACCTTACTCACCCACCCCAAGTTACTTTCCCAGGAGCCTGGATATATTCTGAAGCTGCTGTAGCCTCTCATTGCTGCACAAAGTGGGTGTCTCCAATGAGAAACCTGAGCAGAGCAAATGCAAAAAAAATTGGATTTCACCAACACTGAAATCCATCTGTCTTCAAATACAACTGCTGGTCAAGAGTGGGACAGACGTGAAAATGGGCAACTCTGAGCCACCAGCTCAGCCAAGGTCTCACACAGCACTCAGAGCAGAGACTGATCCATTCTGTTCACACAAGGACAAACTAAAGCCAACTTCAGACCTTTCTCCCCATGCTACATTGATTTTTGTCTTTTATTCAATTTGAGAAAACATGGGCATTCACTCAAACACTGCCTAGCACAAAAATAACTGTATTATGTGCATTATGGTCCATTTTACATTGGAAGGGGTTTTTTTCAGCTGCATTATTTTGTTTTCTGAAGGCACAGTGTGGAAACCTCATGAATGAAAAGTGAACTGTTAAGATATTTAGATACCTCTCAACACCAATTCTGGTTTTATGGTCCCGTAATCAACTTCCAATCCACAGGAAAACATTTCTATTGCACTTTTAAAATGTTTTGCAAAACTCTTGGCATAATATACTTGCTGTACTTCATTACATTTGCTCTTGAGCTCCAAACTGGAGTGAAAAAAAAATATTTTTCTGTTCCCTTTTTTTAATAGTCTATTGGATTTTCATGTTGCTTCATCTGTAGAAAATACAGTCAACCATAAATTGTGTTCATTGGATGATCCATTAGATTGGCTCAACCTCCTTTTCTTTGTTCCCCATGCTAGCAGCAATATTCTGAGCAGTCTTCATTCCTCTTTTTAAGCACCAAATTCCTTGTGATGCTCCAAAGATACTTTGGATTCCATCAGATGGCAATAAAAGGCATCACAGAGTCTCACAAAAGGCAGAGTTTAAAATAGTCCAATTTATTGTTCCAACTTCCTCTTCCCTTTCACTAATGAGCTGTAAAATCAAGCACTGAGCTGTCAGATGGGTCTGACTAGCTCCACTTCTCTTTACAAATAAGGAGCAAAATTTTTACAAAAACCATACCTCAGCCCTTTGGTCCTCTCTCTTTACAAATAAGGAGCAAAATTTCTATAAAAACCATACCTCAGCCCTTTGGTCCTCTGATCCACCTTGGCAAGGGTCTTGCCTGGCTTCCATGAGCATGGGTAGGAATGTGCACTAGGTCTGTCCTACTTGGTGCAACGACCTTCCTCCCCTCAACGGCAGAAGTGTTTGGAGAGGACAGAAGTAGAAGAAAACAGGTTGGCTCCTCTGTGAGGCTGTCACCCAGTGCCAAGGAAAGCCATGGTGCCAACCCCACTGCTGTGCCAGTGTCTGGACACGGAGCTGGAGTGTGTGGCAGAGGCAGAGCAGCAGAGCCTCGATGAGCAACCAGAGGAAGCCAAGAGTCTTTAACTTGTCATGATGAGGAGGTGAACAAGGTTAATTGCTGCAGATGTTGACTTAGGCTTTGCATGCTGCGCAGCACAGAATACAACTCAGCCTGAAAAGCTCAGGCACTTTTCAAAATGTACTTCATTAGGGTTCAATTAGAAAGCACAATTAGAGGAGCAGAGAACAAGGAACAGAGGATATTTTCGCTGATGAAGAAGAAAATATTTTCTCCCTCTTTAAGGTATTTCTTGTAGTACTCTCTCCCATATAACCAACCACTGTAACCCTGAGCTATATCTCCTGCACAGCAGGATAAATGCAGCAGGACAGTGGGAGCAAAAGGCAGAACTCCCACCTGAGGCTCTGATTCCAGACTTTTGCAACCCCAGGCAAGTATGCCATGGACACTTAGTCACAGTGATCAGTGCAGGACAAGCTTCTAATGCCACCTTCCCCTTCATCCATCCAGAATACACTTTCCAAATCCTAACAGCATTTATGTATTTATTCCTCTGGACACTTGACACTCTGCAGGTGATTTTAAAGGTACTAAGACAAACAAGCCAGCCAGGATAGTTAAATTTGCTGTACAGTGGGCTGCACCTGCCTAAAAAACATTCCAGGGGAAGGAAGTAACCCAGGGATTTCCACAAACCAAAAATGCAGAGTATGTACATATTCCTATAGGATCCACAATAAAGGTGTCAGAGATCTAAATGCCAACATTAGAAAAGGGATGTCTATTTGTGGTCAAACAGAGCTTTTCATAAGTACAGAGCTGTAATTTCTGATTGTCTCAAGTGATTAATTGTTTAAACCTCAAAGCCTATAGCACTTCAGCTTCAAAGAACATAAAAATAATTGCTTGTTATTGGACATATCAAAGCTGTGAATACAGTGCTTTGCACCAGGTTCTTCTAGCCTGATTTCAAGATTTTACAGACCTTAATATGAGTCTCCCAAAACTGCTATGTCACTTGAAGATTTCAACAAGTATCAAACAAAAAGTATAGAAATAGTATGTTTATCCATACCCAAAAGATAAATAAAATACCTTCAGGTGGCTGCTGCCTAAACTTACCCTGTAAAAAAATATCAGGGCTTTTTTTCAAAAGGAAAAAATCCTTTATTGACATCTTGAGCTTGCTACAAAGTATAATTCAAACAGACTTAGCAGCTGCTCCTGGACTTACTGCAGTATTAGAGTCTTTTACCAACAAGTATTCAGAGTCTGAATAGCAATAATGAGAACAGGAATTTGAATGAGACTCAGCTTAGGCTCCCACATCTAAAACACAAGTAGGATAGCATCAAAATGTGGCAAATTAGAGTGCAGACACCTGGGCCTGGAAAGTCATGCAGAAAACTTAGTTTATACTGCGTCGCCTTGTTTCTTATCAAAATAATTTGGAGGCTTGAACATGAAACAGATTTATGAATTCACTAGGGAGCCAGAGAGAGTCATCACACAGTAATGGAAAGGCAGATTTTTTTTTTTACTGACTCAAATTAGGGATAATTTATTGGGAAAAAAAGCCATGATTTGCATGAAAGATGCTGTAGTCTAAGTGTGTTTTGATCTATTTTACTCATACACACAACACAGTCTGTTGGGTGCATTGCTCTGAGAGCACAGGGAAACAGCTCTCAGTGCTGCTCTGTAGTCATTCCTTGAGCTTGTGCATTCAGCAAAATAAAACCAGTTGGTCCCAAGCCTTTGCTCTGAAATAACTCAATCCTTCAGCACCTCAGGAGAAGCCTTTTCTCTCTTTTAATCTATCACAAGCAGTCTGGTCATTCTTATCCCCTCTGTCCCTCCAAAGCAAAGAAACTTAATTGTCATCTGGCTTCAGCGAGCCCCAGGACCCCTCATCAGTGCATTTTGTCCTTACAGGAGATGTGAGGTGCCTTTGTTGCACAGCTCTTAGCCCTGGGAAACAGCAAACCTGATCCATCCCAGGGAGATCAGGTTACCACAGAGAACATTTGAGTGTAGGTCTTAATCCTAAAAATATTGGTGCTGTCTATATCATAACCATTTGCCAAGGGAAACCTATTGCTTCATGGGGAAACTGCTCAAGTCATTCAGGTTTGGCATTTCTCAAACCTAGATTGAATCATCAGTGATAAGCCTAGACAAACTGTGATGCTAGAGAAATTACAGCAGCCAAAGTATCTCCAGGATACTAGTGTGTACACACTAATGTTTCCTAAACCAAATGCTCCATCACCTTTCCAGTGCCAGGTTCCTTACAGCCAAAGTTACAGGGACAGTGCCATGGGCTGCTAATACCAGAATTAAGCTGTGTACCAGTGGGACCAGTTGGGCACTGGAACAGTGATCACAGCCCCAAGCCTACCAGAGTTCAAGAAGCATTTGGCCAATGCTCTCAGGCACATGGTGGGATTGCTGGGGCTGTGCTGTGCAGAACCAGGAGCTGGACTTAAAGATCCTTGTGGGTCCCTTCCAACTCAGGATATTCTATGCTTCTTTACCTATCCTCCTCAGCTCTAGCAAGGAACCAGATGCCCAGTTGTTTCTACTAGCATCACCTCCCCTGGAGCACTGGATTCCCTTCCCCACCTCTTGAGACAAGCCCATTTCTTCTGCAGCTCCCCACTGCAAAGCATTCATGTTTATGAGAGAATCTGTTGTGAATACCCAAGAGAAAGGCACAGGCACTTCCCTACCTTCACCACATCACCTTCTTGCTGTTGTTACTGGGTCAGGCCACAGCTCACATTATCAGCAACACAGCCTTTGTGAACAGCCTGTTTGTGCCAGGGCACACACACACGTTCTTCATCTCTGGAAGCTAAGTTTTCACAAGGGACTGAAGCCAGTTTCCATTTGCATGAACATGCTTGGAACACTTGGGGATTTGATAGAAGCAATTGCTCTCTCCCCAAGCCACAGAGTGGTTCGTTTAACAACCTCCCACATTTGCATTTTGCTATTTGCATCCATACAGTTTAATATCAGAGAAGCACATAAACAGGACTGTTAGTTTTATGAAAATCTGACTTTTGGGGGAATTGCTTTGTGGAAAACAATAGTAAAAACCAGGATCCAAAGTAAATCTTACAGTGAAGGGGGAAAAAAAGCCACTTATTACAAGACTAGGAAAGCTGCATGAAATGCTGAGGAGCCTCTTACAAAGGCAAATTATCCCACGGCGTAGATGGCAAAGGGATCATTTACATTCCCAGTTCGTAAAAAGCAGTGATTAATACAGCCAGAGAAAATGTAAAATTTAATGAGTAACTGAAGTGTTCAAACAAACTGCCAGTTTAATAAAGCAGAATGACAGGGCCAAAGTGTTGGGAATAAAATCCCAAGGTTCTGTTAGCAGAGAAAAAAAATCATGGATCAGGTGAAATGAAAAAAAAAAAAGTGATTTAACAGCAAGGGAAAGAATTACTCTTCAAATAAATAAGAATTAGAAGTAACATTTATATTGTCTTTTTTTCTTTTCCTCTCTGGATGTCTACAAAACTCTTATTTATTTTAGTTTACATAGTTAGCTAATTAAAGCCCTAAAAATAATACAAATTTTTATGGGCCATTTCTGGAGCAATCCAGCATAACTTAAAGCAGACTTAGGCACTCTGAATATTGCACTGAGGTTCTATTAGTTTTCATGGTGCAATAACTTTTTTTTAAAATTGCCTCTTGTTGATCTAATTACCATCTTATTTTTAAAAATTAAAAATATATTGCAGACTTTCCTTCTTAATGGCTTGAATGTAGCAATAAGTTACATCGAAGTTGGCAAAGAAAAATACTAAGCCAAGTTCTCCAATGATGTCAAGGGGAAAACAGCATGTTGGGCTGTTGGGCTGAGCTGGTCCATTTGCAGAACACCCAACCTCAGCAGCTGCCACCCTACAGATTGCCCTTCTTACTCCTAGTGCCAAGCTGGGTCCAACCTGGCTCCTATCTCTTTAATGTTGGCCCTGCAGGCCAAATCTAACCCACAGATATTTTTTTACCCTGCTTGTCTGAACTGAGTCTCACAAATGCAACACCAGCAGCACACGACAGAGCCAGGGAAGCACAGGATGCTGCTGGAGAGCTCTGGTTCTGCAAGGCTGACAACAACATAGGTTTTCACTCCTCACAAGATGAAGCTGAAATGTCCATGAACAAGGCAAGCCAGCTCCCTCCAGAAGTACTAGCTTACACAGACATTTCTCACAACTGCATCTCCCTTCCCAGACAACAACCACCTACAACGTACAGGCCATGGAGCATCATGAGTAGATCCACAGAGAGCTGCTATTAATAACTTGCATTCTGCAGCTCCAAGAATTCAGGTGACTATCAGAATGTGAATGGCAAAGAGATCTAAACACAGCATTGTACAAATCAAGATGCCCTGGGAAAACATGTCCATCATGGAAACAGCCTGACCCCAAAATGCCAACATTAACAGACACAAGACAAGCCAGAATTAGTCTGTAGGAACCCTTTCAGAAAGTACCACTCTGCATTCATTCAACACGTCATCATAACCTCAGGATACCTCCTATAATTAGGATACAGCTAAGCATTTTCATTCCAGATATGTTTATCATGTTAGAAGTGTGGTACAAGGAGTACTCTGAGTGGGAAGAGAAGTAATGGAACTACAAGAGCACAAGCCACGCTGACACAAAGTCATTATTTCATAGTCCCTGATGCCTGCATGACCTGCTGCTCACAAAACTCATCTGCAGAGAGAACACACTTCCCACTCTTGCAGCAAAGAGGATCTGCCTATAGTTTCAGACACTGGATGTTCATGGGCTTTTTGTTCACCTTTTTTCTCCCCTCTCTAGCACAGTTATTTTTAGTTTTACTATCACATCGACAAAAATCAATGAACTGAGAACAAGGCTGCTAGAAACATTTATGTTAGAGACATTTGGATACTGCACAAGGTCCCACACACAGAGTGTCCCTTTGCAGTGTCTGTAACACCCAAAAAAAGGTTAAAGAAATGGTAACATTTCCAGGGAATCGTGTTGGCCAAGGTCCACAGCTACAAACCAGGAAACAAGAGAAGAAAAGCCAATTTTGCTTAAGAGCCAAGCAAAACCAACAATCAAACTCCAACTCCACTGTTATTAGCTAAGTCTATCATCATAATTTATAACTTGGGCATAGATGCACCCACAAATTCAATAGCTGAGGCTGTTCTTGCAGCATATCTATCCTGAATGAAAGTGATGACCCCAGAAATCTCTTTAGAAGATTTAGGTAGATTTTCACATTGATATCTGCAAAGAGATTCAGGTTCTTGAGCTACAAAACTCTATCTAGCCATCAGCTGAGCTTCCAGAGTTTGGAAAAAAGGCAGGAACCTCACAGTCATCTCTTGTTCCTGCCTTTAAACACGTGACATTGGCTCCTGACTGCAGAGGCTCTTGGCAAGGATATTGAGCTTCATTTAATAGCAGAAGATTGCACTGATACCTAGCAATAGTCCCAATCCACTGAGGTATATTTCTCTCTAGGGACTTGAGCAGGAAAAGCTGTTGAACAGAAGGCAACGTATCTTCCTCTACATTTAAATCCAGGGACATATTTGCTTGCAATGGCAAGTAGAAAAAACCACAAGTGCCACCTCAGAGAAGAGTTCTGTCACCTCATCTGTTACCTTCCTCAACAAAACAATGTCTCTCTGAGGGGCAGACAAGGCTGAATAGGTTGGACCAGATTGTTTTTAGCTGCTGGCGATATTTATAATCAGTAATTTATATGCAGAAATATTTATAAACAGTAGATTTAGAGCCTGTCATGTTGCTAAAAGCTGAACTAACCATGTCACAGAGTCCTCTGTCCAAATCCTGCATCCCTTTAGGTGAGATGAGGGGCCTTCCCATAAATTAAGACTTGTCCTTTTGCAGTATGAACTCCCAGAAACATTATCAGCAGGAGCTCCCACATTTTCTGAAGGTAACTAAATGAAAAATAGTGTCTTCTCAAATGCCACCTTTCTCTTCCAACTGTTAATAAGGAGCATGAAAATGAATTCAAAGCTGTCAATTGTTTTTGCTAGCATTTGATTTCGCTCTGCTTATTTGGGGAGAGGGTCAGGGACATACATTGCAGGTGATGCCAACACTTGAGTACTCAGGGACAGTACACCTACATTTTTCTGAGAAGACACGCAGCAATCAGGACACCTAATGAGATCAGTATCATCCAACAGGGACACTTCATTGGTTAAGAGTTTCTGTTGGATTTCTCATCTACACTGACACAGCAGTAAGTTCAGACAAGACCTGTAATAGACTTGTGAAAACTCAGAGATTCTCCTGACCAGATGGCAATTCTGCCAGTCTGATCCAGGACTCAGCCTGCCAACAGCACAATAGCACCGAGAGCTCAGCAAACACAAAACAATCTCTTAGCCACCTACACACAGACTGTGTGACAGGAGTGTAAAATCATTGCTGTCCTGCTCTGTACAACAAATATTACTACTGGTAGAAAAAGGCATCTTTCTCCAAAACACAGATGCTGTCATTCTGAAAGGACCTGCTGTGCACAGCAACAATTGGAGAGTATTTTCTTTCTATGCTTATCTAATTTGAGACAAGACTGAAACTCCTCTGTGGAACTGCAAACAATCAGCAAACACAATCTCTTAGCCACCTACACACAGACTGTGTGACAGGAGTGTAAAATCATTGCTGTCCTGCTCTGTACAACAAATATTACTACTGGTAGAAAAAGGCATCTTTCTCCAAAACACAGATGCTGTCATTCTGAAAGGACCTGCTGTGCACAGCAACAATTGGAGAGTATTTTCTTTCTATGCTTATCTAATTTGAGACAAGACTGAAACTAGCCACCTACACACAGACTGTGTGACAGGAGTGTAAAATCATTGCTGTCCTGCTCTGTACAACAAATATTACTACTGGTAGAAAAAGGCATCTTTCTCCAAAACACAGATGCTGTCATTCTGAAAGGACCTGCTGTGCACAGCAACAATTGGAGAGTATTTTCTTTCTATGCTTATCTAATTTGAGACAAGACTGAAACTCCTCTGTGGAACTGCAAACAAATACAGATGCACATTCAGCCTCGGCAGGTTTCAAATTGTCTACCAAAACAGAGGAACCACTGTTGGGCTTATCTTATTCTTAATTGATTAATCACAGGCAAGACTTCCACAAGCAATGTGTGCCCCCAGCACATCATTAAGGATTATGTTCACAGATACTCTGTTTAGACAGCACTGTGTTAAATCCCAGCAAATAATTTGGTCACTGAGATGCACGTGGAGCCCGTTAGGAGTAAAGCTGCTAAAACAATTATGTAATGACATGAAAAAGCAGTGGGTAAACTGCACATCCTGATTCTTCTGGGGCACAAAAGCATCACTAGGGCTTCCTCTTTATCAGATTAGTTTGGGGTAAAAAAAAAAAACCAAAAAGAGCCATTGCTCTCATGCTTCCCTATCAGAAACATCAAACACACTGACAGAATTCTCCTCCCACGCCACACCAAGGAGCTCAGAGTAGCAAACATCCAGATCTCCATGCAGCAGGCAGAGCTGCAGCTCCTCGATGCCAGTTCTTCTTCCCTTGACTCCTCCTAGCAAACCACTGTAGCTGCAGAGACTTTCTCACGGTCCAGAAAGGCTGTTCCAAAGGCCCACAAAGTGCATGGTCTTTATTTAAACCTGTCAGTAAAGCAGCTAGAAATAGATGTCCCTCTGCTGAGATTACACAAGTTAAACTAGTAGCAGGTAACAAGGGATTTCCTCAAAACTCTTTCATAAGCAGCTTTCTTGGTACTTATTACCATGACAGAGGAAATTGGAGAGTCTAAGAAACTCAGCTGACAGCACGGCAGACCTTTGCCTCAGGCAAAGCAGAATGAAATCCCCTCGTTCCCAAGTCAATGCAATTTATAGCCCAGGGCTGTGTCTCATTACTCCTGCCCAAGCCAAGGTTGTTCAGACTTCAGTGTCACTTGAGCAACAGACTTGTCTCTGGCTGGCAGTGCTCTGAAAGCTGGAGCTGTGGGTTTATTTAGCTGGAAACCTGGTCTCTACTGCAGAGAGAAGTTTGGAAAGGAGAGAGAATGTTTCAGGAATGAGGGGAGTTACAAGACAGATTTTATAACATAATGAGAGAAGGATTAGAGTATCGAGGGAAAGGATTGAGCTACATCCACCAAGCAGCACTGTTTGCTCAGCAGCAGTATGGGTGAGTTCACAAAGTTCACCCTTAAAAAGGAAGATAGGTTGGTGAGGAGGTAGCTTTTGTCTGGATAACCTGAATAATTTCTAATTTGTCTGTGGCCTAAATAAGGAAATGGCAAGTTAATAATGCTGTATGTGCATTTTTTCCTCTCTTTAAATTCAATGCAAGTTCAACACTGTCACAGAGACAAATAAAGTTAAATAGCTCAGAAAAGCCTTTTGGCTCAGTGGAAAAAGGAACTTATCAAGCACTAAAGGGAAAAATATCCTAGAGAGTAATGGGCAGGATTTCTTTGTGCATGACTTGTGTTTGTATTTCTCTTCTCCAATAAACAAGCTAATAATTATTGGGCAGCCACAAGGCCTTTGTGCCCTGTGCAAAAGAAGCTAAACAGAAAATCTCTACCACATCCCATCTGCTGCCAACACTCCAGCCATGGGAAGAGCTGAGGGTTGCAGGCTGGAGCAACTATCACTCTCACATGGGAGCTGTCCTGGCCAGGAGCTCATGGAGGAGATGCAGCCTGAGCTTGTCCCACAGTTTCAGGGACCACATTCTTGACTCTGGAAAATCACCAAGGAGTGAGCCTTAGGGGAAATCATTCATCCTAAAGCATAACCTAAATCTGGACAGAAGCACCTTGTGGTGTTTCAGCAGAAGGTTGTCTTGTTTCACTTTATTATACATTTTCTAGCTTGTGTTCTCCCCCAGTTTCTATCAGAGATATGGGCTCTGTAGAAGCATTTTAAGGAAGAGAGCAGCAGCCTTGATTTTCTTGCTTCCTTCCTTAGAGTTAGCCCATGAAACTCCAAGGACTAATGAACCACTTTCAGCAGAAGAAGTCTTTCAGACCTGAATCTCAGAGCAACCCTGAACTGGGAACATTTCAACACAAAGCACAAAAATATCAGGGAAGTTAAATCTTCCAGGGACAAAACCCAGTTACAAGAAGGAATTCCTAGCATTTTCATTGATGGGTTGATTTTGGATTTATTTTGAATGAAGTTTCACTTATGTTGAAAGACCAAAATATTCCTGAAATGAAGGAATTTTAAACAGGAATTAAATTCTATGAAGACATGACCTTTTGGCAGGTGTCTGAAGAGGAATAGCCTCAAGACTGTACTTCAATAACAGCTTCAAGACTATCTTCACAGCATCTCCTTTCTTCCAGCTCCAGAAGAGAGAAGCCAACTCCAATATCCAAGGGGACACCACATTGACAAGACACTCACTCTGTTCTCCTTTCTGTCAGATCCACAATTCCTCCAATTCTTTGATTACCTGGTTTTCACCACTGCTGGTTCTGTCATTCATCCAAGCTCCCCTGTAAGCAGCCAACAGCCTGGACACCTTTCTCCTAAAGCACCATGCTTTTCACTGGATGATTAGGAAAACAAAACAGGCCTGGCTGATGCTGTCATACTCCCAAATTCTGATTTCAAGGTGATTTGTGCTCCCTTCCTCCTTGCTTTGCAGGAATGGGAGGGGAAGCCAGCAGCTCTCTTCGTTTGTGTGCTTGGAGCCAAATAAGGCATTAACTTGCCTAGCAGAGTATCTGCTCCAAAGTGTACAGTACGTCAGGGGACAATCAATTTCATGGTTCCATAAAGCTGATTGAAACATGATTACACAGCAAGCCATGGGCTCTTTTTTTCTCAGACTCACCAACTGCCTGTGCTTCTTAGGAACAATTACTACTGCAGGTAACTTGGGATTGCAGCTGGGATGGATGTTAGTTTAAATCTTATCAGGCAGTTTCAGACATTTGGGGTACACGACTAAAGTTAATTGCACCAAGTGCTACACAAAAGGAGTAATTTGAAGGAAGTTATCTTCTAATGCACAGGAAAGAGGTAGTGAACAGGTTAGTGAACGATCCTGCTCCAGTGTTGGAAAACTAAACTAAAGAATACATTTTATGACCAGATGAATGGGTACATTTTCCATCTTAAAACTCAGTTTAAGCCAGGCAATTATTGCACTTACATCCCTCCCCAATCCAGTTACTTTCAGCCAAGAAATGGGAGGATGCAAAAGCCTTTCGTTTTTTCATTCTTATACCTCTTCTTTTGGGAGAAGGTTAAGGGAGAATTAATCAGCATTTTTGCAAGTTATATTTAAGGCTGGCAACACGTGAAAGACTAAAAGCCCTGAAGAATAAAGTCCTTTAATTTAGTCACAGCACAAGCACAGCATGGCTGGTAACAGTATAAAAAGCCAGAGCACAGCTATTCATTAGGAATGAATATGGAAGTTAACCTAGGGAGACCCTGTGAATAAAAGAGACCCATTTGCTCCCTAGCCTATTTACTGGGAGCCACATAAACACAGAGGCAATTAAACCTGAATGCAAACACAGACAACACACATACAAGGCAGGATATAACATGATCCTACACCCAGGCTTGACCAGGACCAGGGATAGCAATGTTGAGGAGTCTTGTTTATTCTCCTCTTTGCTCAGATTCTTTTCTCCTGTTCATATATTCCTTGGGATGTTATTGCTTTTTGTTTTCTATAAATAAACCCAAGTTTACTGTCTATGAGAAAAGGAAGAAGAATGGAGTAGGTAACAAAACAATTGGGAGAGCCTCAGTAATGTATTCAGGCCATTAAGGATTTCATTAGGTTTACTAAAAGGTCATTAATGATAAAATATCTTCTTTTATTTTACCTACTTTCTAAACATTATAGTCTATTCTGCCATTCAAGCTTGCACCCCACTGACATTAATTAGCATGCTATATATTAAGGAGAGCTTTTAATGAGCTGTTATTTCATATGACTTTATTGGAGAGCCTCATTGTTCAGTTTAATAGCAGAAAATGACAACTATAGAAATTGCTTTGATAGGGCTGCAGCATTGAGGCAGTTTTTCAATCTCCATACTTGTTCCTCTGTTATTTCTTGATGCTGAAAGCACATTTAATATACCTCATCACTGATCTGCCATGCTACACTGGAAAAAAGCTGTGGGAACCAACCCCAAACCAACACAACGGAGTTTGAACACCATCACATACAGCTGCTGTGTTTGCCACACACCATAAAGGAACAGAAGCAAGACCCACATACATATAAAATTGTTTTTCCACATTTATAGAGCAATTCTCAGTCTTAGCTATTACGGTAGCTGATAATTTTAAGACCAGATATTTTTTTAGTCACTTAAGCTATCCATTGGGGCTTACCAACACAACGGAGTTTGAACACCATCACATACAGCTGCTGTGTTTGCCACACACCATAAAGGAACAGAAGCAAGACCCACATACATATAAAATTGTTTTTCCACATTTATAGAGCAATTCTCAGTCTTAGCTATTACGGTAGCTGATAATTTTAAGACCAGATATTTTTTTAGTCACTTAAGCTATCCATTGGGGCTTACTTGTCACATCTCTGCCTCATAGAGTGGTTTGGGTTGGAAGGGACCTTAAAGACCATCTCATTCCAACCCCCTGCCATGGGCAGGGACACCTTCCACTAGAACAGGTTGCTCCAAGCCCCATCCAAGCTCACCCTAAGTAACTTTTCACAATTTCAGACAAGAGCAGGTGAATTAGAAACAAGAGGAAGAGCAAGTTGCTCTCCCTGTGCCAAAACCCAGCAGCTTCCAGCATCTTTCTGAAATCTGTCCCACCCTCACTGTGGGGAGGAACAGCAGGGAGAACAGAGAGCATGAAAAACAGTAAGCAACAGGGAGGGCAAAAGGAGAAAGCAAAAAAAAAGGAGGTAAGGGCTCAAAGTGACAGAGGCAATGACAGCAGGGCACAGGAAACTAAACCTAAAACCCATCCTGTCCCCTGGATGGCAGGAACATAAAGACAGGTTCTAAGACACATGCACAAAGGACAGGAATGAGGTTAATTTCCCAAAAAGAACCATAATATTGGCACCACCTCCTGATGCAAAGCTCACCTTGACTGGCCTTTCCTCTTACACAGTTCCTCAGTTGCACCCATTAACAGGACAAAGCCACCACCACCACTTGAATTATTCAATCCTATATATTTGCTAAATTCAGCAATACTGAAACAGACCAAAAAACACGTAGGAAGGAAGTGCAAACATATATCTGAAGTTTGCTTTCAACTTAGCTAATTACTACATTTTGGTAAGTACTGTAAGACCTGAATATAGAATTGTTAAAGAGCTTTACATTGTCACAACAGCACAGGTACATTGGCACATGGAAAGATAAAATGGAGGAAATGGGATTAAGAATCAGCTGTTCTCTGGGATGAGCAATACAGAGAAACAGCATGTCTGGGAGAACAAAGAAGAATAAACCAAAATTGTGTTGGGTTTTTTGTTTTTTTTTTTTTTTTTGCTGGAAAAGAAAAGAAAGCAGTGGAAGGCAGAAAGACAAGATGCTGATGTATCTACAAAAGGATGCTTTAAATTTGAACTTCATTATAAGAAAGAATAAGTTAAGAGTGGGTTTTTTCAGTTCTTATCACTTAGTTTGGCATAGAAAGAGCACAACATGCACACTAAAATAATTCAGTTCCTTCCTTTAAAAAAAAAAGAAAACAAAAAGATGATGTTGTAGCCAAATATCTTCTCATTTGCATGGAATTTATATCACTGCAAGTCTATTGGCTTCAAAAGAACAATAAAAAGGTAATCAAAGAAATTGTTGTGCTCAAGGGACCATATTATGCTTTTATTTCTGAAAAGCTTGATCAAGCAATTTTTTTTTAAAAGCAGTTGGTTCATTCTATTTATAACAGCAGTATGCTACTTACCTGGAGGTCGTCATCCATTTTAAAAGCCCTGATATCTGAGTTTCTCAAAAAAACCCTCTCATTTGCTCCCCAAGATGTTGCTGGAAACCATAGGATTTAAAAGAGCATCATTAACAAATGCTCCCAAGTTAAGCATGTCTTGCCAGGAACAGCGAGTTACACACAATTAAGAATCCGATATAAATTGAAGAAGTTTGCTCTAAAGCTCTTTAAGGTGGTTATTAGAAAAGCATCCCTAATTAGGAACTCATTTAAACATTTCCTAAGTTGAAGGCTGTGTTAAACTAACTGGGACAGGATGCAGAGCAACAACAGCAGTAAAGATAAGAGCAGGTTCTTTACAACAGGGTGTAACGGCTGAGTAAAGAGCCAACCTGCAGCTGGAGCATCCTCCCTGCTGCTGCCCTCCTTGGAGGAAGGAGCAGCCAGCAGAGCCATTACCCCAGGACTTGCCAGGCAGATAGGGCACAGCCTAATTCCTGTCACCTCCCCATGACAGCTTTCAATCAGCACAGCTCCAACTGACTTCAGCCCTGCCACAGCATCTTATGTTTCCAAACATGATGGGGAAGGAAAGCCATCCTGTTCCACCAGGACAGCAGCTGCATTTGTTGCCTTCTGTATTGCTGCACACAGGTAAATCAGGCTTTTCTGGCAGTATCAGAAAACCACCTTAAATGAATGCTCCCTGTCACTCAAGCACATACTCCAATTCTGGTGCTGATGGGAAGCTTAGAGTCATATTATTTTATTAAACAGCATGGATGGAGAGAAGAGCTCTCCATGAGATTCTGCTGGTTGGAAAACAACAAAAACCAAAAATCCATTGCCTGTGACTCTGTGAACCTCAAATTTCACTGGAAAGCTCTCTCAGCCCTGCCTTGCCCCAGAAACAGAACAGGATCTGTGGCTGCCAAGGCATCCCAAGCTGCTAAGAGAGCAAGGCAACGCTCAGATTTATCATCCGTCTCGATTGCCAAGAAATGATAACAAATCAATGCAATCAGCACTGTTCATTCCCCACACTGTGGCCTGAATCCTTATTAAGTGGAGCCCAGAACATTGGCAGCATCCAACCAACCTGTTCACCAAGTGCTCAGTAAATACTACGGTCAGTGAGCATATAATAAACAATTTCTCTTCTGCCAGCCCAGCCCTATTCCAGGGCAATTCTGAGCAAAGAGCCATCAACTACAGAACTAATTCAGCTGGGTAGATGTGCACAGCTCTCCCAACACGTCAATGAGAGGATGACACAGCCTGCTATAGAGCTGACAGAGTTTCAGACTTAAACAGATGATACATGGTCACACACTTTTGTTGCTAGTTTAGATTATTAAAGAAGTCTAATTCAGTGTAGTCCAGATGCAGTAAAACCTTTTTTCTTCATGTAATTGACTTTCGTGGACTCCTGACAAACAATATACTGCAGTACAAGACACAGCATAAATCCAGTGTCAAAGGAAAAGAGCATTAGTGCTGCAGATGAACAGAGAATAATTTCCAATGGTGTGAAGACTGGCAAATGCCCTTCCAGATGAGTGATAAAGCTACAGTCTGATATACAAACTTTAATTGATCATTTCCTGGGTTTTGAGCACTTAACAGCATCTCCTTAATGTTCAGCTGAAGGCAGCAGCAGCTGTGTGTGGCATGACCTTCCTTCCCTGCACACTTGGGGAGTTGAAGTGAGAAAACTCCATCCCAGGAGTATCCTGCATCCACGGAATGCCATCGAGGAGCTGTAACATGATTGATTTTCATGGGAACATTCAAAGCCACTTCTCACTGAAGGCAATTTCCGAGAATTGTCATCTTTCCACTATTTCAACTGCAGGGCTTTATATAAATTAGTTGTAAGATTTTGTGGCTGTTTCTTTCCTTCTTGGGGGAGCCATTTTTCACTCTTTGTAACCAAAAAAAAAACCCCAACACCTTTAAATAAACAAACAAATGCCGAAGTCAAGTTGAGTTCCCAACCCTTTCAGCTTTTCCGGGGAAACCTTTTTTTACTGCACCTTTTAGCAGGAAAGATTTTATCCTGAAAAATGTCAGGTTTCCTGAATAGCTTAGCAAAGGGCTATGAATAGAAAGGCCTCCAGTGGATAGCTATCACACCAGATAATCCTGCTTTGTGTTAGAATAAAGATGCATTTTCCGGGGGCAAAGGTAGGAGGAATTGCTTTCCACCCTATTGTAAAATCAGGCAGTGCATCCAACAAATATTGACCTTATGCACAACCCTCTAAAGAGGCATTTTGCATGTAACCACCTCTCCTGCAGAGCAAAAGGGAGTGAGGTGATGGAGAAGAAATGGCATATTGGCAACTGGAGAGATGAAGAAGGGCAGACTGCAATTTTACATGGTAACTAAGAGGATCTGTAACCTCTGAAGTGCAATTTAAACTCAAATCCACTGGGATTAGAGGTACTAGGCTCCAAGCATCCCATTAAAGAGCTGAAATTGTGTATGAAAGTCCCTTGTATTATTATTCCTGGCATCTAAATAGAGATTTGCAGCATTTCAGAGAGAGTGACTGCAAATGCATCCTTATTTTTCCTAAAACCTATGTGCAACCCACCTGGGACTTAACAAATGTAAAGCTGAGGACATAAGTGATTACAAGACTACACCTTACAGTGTTTAAAAAGACAGTTGTTGTTTCAACATTGCCTTTAGGCATGGCTCACTGAAAGGACTTCAACAGCCTGAGAGTCATTTTTCCAGCCAAGGAGCTGAATATTCTGCAGCCACCCCTTAAATGCTGTTAGGATTTTAAGACCTATAACAATGGCTTTCCCCAAGTGGTGTGACAAATATTTCAGACAGGAAGACTAGGTGGTTTTTTTCCCTTTTTCCTGTTTTCCCTTCTTCCTGTCTTTTTCCTCTAAGGGTGGGGAGACACTGGCACAGGTTGCCCAGGGAGGCTGTGGCTGTCCCAACCCTGGCAGTGTTCAGAGCCAGGTTGGATGAAGCCTTGAGCAACCTGCTCTGGTGGGAGGTGTCCCTGCCCAGGGCAGGGGGTTTGGACTGGATCATCTATAAGGTCTATTCCAACCCCTAAATTCTACAATTCTATGATTTAAGCATGAAATATTCTAAAAAGGAACAATTCTAAGACATAGATTATGCAAAAATAAATGTATTTACAAAGGCAAAAGCCAACATCAGTTATTGAGTGCACCTGCAAGCTTTCAGCTGCCCAAAGGAACAGTGAAATGCAAATATAAATAAGTTTTGTTTACTTACATTTTCAAGATGCAGGTTTGCACAAAACATCTGGGGCCACACAAGTACCCAAAGTGCTTCAATTTGGATTACAGAACAAACATTTTTGACAACCTCATGTCAGCTAAAAGCAGGAGGATTTTGGTGCCAAAGCTGGTCCATGACCTTAAATTAGATTGCTTGTTCCTGCAGCCCAATGACAGCATAAGGCTTTCTGCTGTTTGATGGAGGTTTGACTTTACACACACTTAGGGAAAAAAGAATTAAAATAAATCTTTGTTGTATGTCTTTGTACACAAAGGCTTTGAAGCTGAACTCCCAGACAGTGTGAGCACAAGGAGCAGCATTTGATTAACAGAGATTTTAAAGCACAGCAGCTTTTCAGGACTGGTTAAAATAAGTAGGTTCAGCATGTTGTGGCTGTTTCAGTCTGCCATGAGACTGATTGTGGGACAGGACTCACTGAAATACTGTTAGTTTGTGCCACTCACACCTCACTCCCAGAGGCAGCTCTTATAGCATCTCTCTCATGAGCATCACATGCAGAACCAGCTCTGTGGAGCACTTTACCCAGCCCAAGGTACCCAATCCCACCTCTGGTGTTCAGCCTTGATTCTGAACAGAGACTGTTCATCTTGTCTCATGGAAGTACCTACACACCTTGAAGGTACCTGGGGACTTGACTAGAGCACGAGCTCTTAAGCTTTATCTCCACGGCACAACTTACTTCCAACAGCATCTCCCAAGTGGCTTTCCTGCCTGCACAGATCAACCGATGCCTCCTAACTCAGCATACACTTGGGCTATTAACAGCTTTGCTGGGCTTTCCAACTCCCTAGAATGATCTGTACAAAGCTTTCTACACAACTCATATCCTAACCCTTCCAGCACACTGATTAACCGACTCGAAATTCCTGGAGCTTTCCAAGTTGCCTTGAACAAGAGGTGCCTGCTCCCTAGAAACAGGCTGTAATTACATCTGATTTGGGGATCTAGAAGGTTCCTTTGTTTAAATATCCAGCTGTGGCTGTACCCAGGGAAACAATTCATTCTCCAACTCAACACACAGGGGGTTAAACCAGCTTAAAATGCAACGCTATGGTTGTGTTAAGAGGCTACAATAGCCTTTTGAAGGATAAATATCAATCAGAAGAGACTTGCAGAAGTCAAAAAGGTTCATTAAGGTCCTTCCATTTTGTTTAGGCTCTTTAGAAGTATTCAGTCATTACAAAATTAGTGCTTCTGGCTGCCAAGTGACTTGCTGAAGGCTGTGCTGCTGAAGCCCAGCCCAGCTGGCACTGAAGCAATGGGCATGCAAACTGCTATGGCAATTTGGGTGATATGGATGTCTGCCTGGCAGGGAACTGCAAGAGTGATTAGGGACCTGAGAAGAAAATTGGTCCCAAGGAAAAGCAAGTGGGATGTAAGTAGAATAGACAGCGTGGCTATTTGGAAGCATTTTAGAAGCTTACAACAATTTTTTTTTAACAGAACTAGAGAGAAAATACAGTATACAGATGCAACGAATCTGATCTTGGTGGTGATGGTGAGGAACTTATGAGGGGTTTTTTTAAATTTTTTTATATTAGGAGGGTTTGTACCCGTGGGAGTTAGAGAGACCATCACTTGCACAATACCTACATGTGACTCTAGCCAGCTGCTTCCACATGCAATGCAGAACCTGACACCACTAACTCAGATTCATAAAGTGATATTTCTTGGTATGTACTTTGCAGGGAATTTTTCTTTAATAAACATTGATAAGGCTTTTGGGGTTGTTTCTTCCTAATAACATTGACACAATTGCAGTGCTTCTAGAGAGCTGCAAATTCACTAGCACATCACTGAGCCTCCCAGGCTGGAGCAGCAGTGCTGGGACTGGTGTCAGGGTCTGTGCTCCTTGTGACACCTCACTACAGTAGTGCTGCACGAGTTCCTACTCTGACCTTCTTTCTTCTGGTGTTGCTTAAGTCTTCTGCTTCTACCTGGACCAGTACTGTAGGTCACAGGAAAGAATCAGAGAATCACAGAATGTTATGGGGTTGGAATGGACCTTAAAGATCATCTCCCAACTCCCTTCCCTGGACAGGGCCACCTCCCACCAGACCATCCAACCTGGCTGTGAACACTGCCAGGGTTGGGGCAGTCACAGCCTCCCTGGGAAACCTGTGCCAGTGTCTCACCACCCTCACAGGAAAGAATTTTTTTCTAATATCTAACCTCAGTTTCCCTTCTTTCAGTTTGTACCCATTGCTCCTAGTCCTATCACTCCTGTTCCTAACCAAGAGTCCCTCTGCAGCTTTCCTGGAGCCCCTTCAGATCCTGGAAGTTTGCTATGACATCTCCATGCAACCTTCTCTTCTCCAGGCTGAACAGCCCCAACTTAGCCTGTCTTCACAGGGAACAAGCTCCAGTCTTCTTATCAGTTTTATGACTTCCTCTTGACTTGCTCCAGAACTGAAAACCCATTGGAGATTAGCCACTAACCTTTTTTTTTTCCATCTTTAACCAACAGGTCAGCTGATCTCAGTTCAATGATACTGAAACATGGCTGAACCCTGCCTAATAAAAATGGGGTTTATCAGACAAGATGTTTGTGATGCCAACTGCTGTCTGCAGGTATAATGCATCATTCAAAGTGTTCAGGCATTGTATGAGTTCCATATCCATGGACCCCCATGTTCCAAATGGAGCCAACTACCTTGAGGGTGCCCTGACCATCAATCCAGGTTATGTGTATCTGCTGTCCTGTATTTTTAGCTGCAGCTGATGCAATTGTCTCATGTAGAATGGGAAGGTTCTGTATGAATTTCACATGTAAGAAGGGACAGAAAACATTTTCATTCATGACAATCTTCAGGCACTCTCAGTTTCAGTGTTTCTAACACTTGGATTCACATCTTTTTGGAGATAAGGGGAAGGAGGAAAAGGAGGAAGAGTTTGAATTCACCTTGACTTCTCTTTGTCTTCAGCTGCCAAATATGCAGAGTCATTATCAGAAAAGAAAAATTTGTTTGTGCCTCCACTGAGACTTGAGCAATGACATGACTTGAGGGGCAAAGGCACTGTCATGATGCATCACTACCCTGGAGGCAGCAAAGTGTCTCTACGCAGCTGCTCAGCCAGAAAAGCTACTCAGTTTGCTGAAGTCCTTTCAATGAGCTGAGCCCAAGGCAATATTTTAGTAGGAAACTGCTTCTTTAAAAATTAAAAGGAATTATTTTTGCATCATTTGCATCATTTGGCTTGGGTTATTTTAAATGTGTTCTATTATAGGTCACCTATGTTGCCAGAAAAAAAAATGAACTCACAAGAGGTTCTATTCAGTTTAATTCCTTTAAAATACAGCTTTATTGACTCATTTCTTAGACATCTTCAAAACCCATGAAACGACAAGGATTGGCTCTATTTTAGCACTGACAGGTGACATGCAACCTGCACATATTTCCACAAGTGTCTCAACAGTGACCAACAAAAAATGACTTTGTGCTTAGTCAAGGATTTCAGCCTGGCTGAAATGGCATCAAATTAGCAAGAGAAACTTCTATTCATTTATTTCCCATATCAAACTCAGTCTGTCCTTTATGAACCAGCTGGAGAGATGACCTAAAAGTGCAGTTCCATTCAAACCTCTGAGAAAGTTGCTCTCTCTGGTTCATTCTGCAGTGTAAGAACTCTTTGATGTTAAACCTGCCTGATTTTTTCCATTTGACCACCACTGTGATAGAGACGACCAGTACTAGCAAGGAGATCTAGGAGTGACATGTCACAAGACATGCTGTTCTGAGCTGAGCAGCTGGATGGGAAGAGGAGAGGAACAGAACCTCATTGGTGATGGCAGAGTTGCTCCTTCCAATATAACTCTGTAGGATAAAGTATTCACCCAGCATATGAGAGACAGCAAAACAAGGGGTTCTTGCCCTTCTGTGTCAGAAAATGCTGCACAAGCCCACAGTGAGGCCTTTTACATCACCACAAAAGCAAAATTTTGTTTAACTTTCTTTGTTCTTAGAGTGGTAAATGCTGAACCTATAAACTGACACAGGCTGAGCCAGCACTGCTGCACAACTTTCTGCTATTTAATCAAAGTGTCTTTCCCTTCTCTTGTAGGACTGTCTCTCATTTCACAGATCCTCTGAAGCACTCCCTCCTTTTACATTCCTCTTCCACAGAGTTGAGTGACCATAACATTATGGAAAGTTCCACCAGAAGCACATGACAATAGAACACTGTTGTCCTTACCAAGAAATATCACCTCTGGCATACTCCAGAATCACACTGATTTGTTTTTTCCCTCATCCAGCACAGGATGGTCAGTGATAACCCTCTAACCTTCTGTACACTTTCTTTGGCATCAGGGACATGGTTGGCATGGACAACTGTATCACTGAAAGGTTCAACAAGAAAGACTCTAAAATAAGACAAGACTTAGTGGTTACATCCTGCTGAGATTGCCAGGAAGTATTATGAGTGGTAGAAAGGCAAAGAGGAATTAGTTACAGTATTTAGGTATAAAGCCTAACAGTGTTTTAACTCAAGGGAGAAAAAAGGAAAGAAAACAGACCTTGGAGATACTGCAGAAGGAAAAAGGGCAGGAACTGAACACTCGAGGCATAGGGGAATATGTGGCTCGCAGTTTGCCATAAATATTGGAAAGAAATCTTTTCTCTTTCTCTTTTGAGCTGGAAAAGTTTTCCAGTGGTAGCAGCAGACTACCTTGAACATTCTTATCTATTTTAATCAGGCTTCTTTCAGCACCTGCTGACAGCTCTCAGAGCTCAGGATTAGCTTAAACACATATGAAAAGGGCCCTGTAGCACATATTCCTTGACAACAATCTGTTCTCCTCACCTCATAGAGTGTAATGATGCCATTTGTCTCATTTGGAGGCTTCCACTGAACATAGATCTTCTCTTCAAAAGGTCCTCCCTGGATGGATTCCAAGGGAACAGGTCCAGGAACTACAGGGGAAAAAAAACCCCAACAAACTGTGTTAAAATCTACCACCAGCTCCAGCTGCACACACATGAGAAGACACCAAAAGGGCACCAGACAAGAAGTTCAGAGTTAAAAATAAACAATCAAATGAATAAATGAATAAAATGAAGAACAAAAATCCCTCGAGGCACTAGAATACCAAGGCATTATCAATATGAAAGGATTGACTCACAACTTTCAGTTCAACTAAGAATACCCTAACCTAACACTAAGTGAGAAATAAAACCAGAGTCCATAAAAATATGAAGCTAATTCCAGTATGTTTCTATTTCAGTACAGCAAAGCAGCTGCAGGGAATTTAATTTGTCCTTCTCCACCCACACAACAGCAAAGCTCTCTCCATCTAAACAGCCAGATTGCACCTTGGCATAGAGATGCTACTGGGCTGCACACCTTTATCAACATGAAAGATTGATTTGCCTAGTAAAGTAACAATGTAAGATTTATATTTCATTAGGGCTCCGAGGCCAGCTACAAAATTCACCTACTCAAGCAAAATTCTAATGCTGTAGAAGATCACTAACTAAACACACTCCCAAGCCTGTCTGATAAAACCCTGCTCATTTTTCTCAAAGATCTGCCATCCTCCTCTGATGGCAGAATGATATACTGGGCTGGAAGAGCCACTTTCAGCTGAGAGAAACTTAGGACAGCAGCTCCTTCCAGCCCAGGCAGAGGAAGAAGCTGTATTTTACATGTTAGACAGGAGGGAGGATGGTAGTGCATCAGAGTCCTTGGTCTGAAATAGCTCAGGTGGGACAACCACACTTTGAGTTTTCCATCACTTCTTCCAGAAACCTGCATTTTTGTGTCCAAAACAGAAGAGTTTACATCAAATTAATTTTGCTTCTGAAATCTATACAAAATAGGAAGTACAGAAATCAGTATTAAGAAAAGTACACCCTGGAAAGGAAGACATTATACCGCTTTATGGGACATCTTCTCTTGTGAAGGCACAGGAAAAACCAACAAATGCTAGGATTACATTTGCCCATATGACAAAGGAGGCTGCTGGGTGGTTCCAGGGTAGTTCAGAACATGAAGAATTAAAGAGATAATTGGTAACTACTCAGACTGGTGTTTGTCATGTCCACACCTACAAAATTTACTTGCAAAACACACTGTCCATAGAAGACATTTCTAATCTCATGCAACTGAGCGTTATGTTGCTATTTACAACTTGAACATGAGTCTTCCCCCCAGAACCAAGAAGCAAACCCAACGTGACTTACCATCCTCCTCGGTCTGCACGACCAGCTCCTCACTTTCCATTTTGCCCTCTGGGTTCGAGAGGGCTAACCTCAGCCTGATGGTCATGAAGGGTCGGAGACCTCGCAAGGTGTAGTGGGAAGAAGTTTGGATGAGTTCCTCTGCCTCAAATTTTTGCTGGTTGAACACATACTGGTACTGGACCGTGAGGTTGTAGCTGTGGCAGCGAGTCACGGCGTAGCCGAAGGGTTCCCACTGCAGCGTCAGCTGCCGGGAACGAATGTCAACAACTTCCACGTTCTGAGGCCCATGGACAGGATCTGTGAGGCAAGCACAGAAAAAGATATGTACTTTCAAACAAGTCAGTCATCCATTAATGTGCTTCCTTCCATATGTCCAGAGTATCCAAACACTTCACACTTCTGAATGTTCTTGTCTTTATAACGTGTAAGTCATAGGGAAATGAATGTCAGATCCACAAATGCATTCTGGCTCCTGAGTTTTCCATGAAAATCTACTGTCACAAGGCCCTGAAACCTCACTGAATCCAATAATGCCAACATGATTCCATCAGCTAAGGGAAGAAAGTGTAACTTTCCACCCTTCTTATAAAAAGAAGTAAATAAAAGTGGTGAGACACTGTCCCAGGTTGCCCAGGGAGGCTGTGGCTGCCCCAGCCCTGGCAGTGTTCACAGCCAGGTTGGCTAAAGCCTTGAGCAACCTGCTCTGGAGGGAGGTGTCCCTGCCCAGGGCAGGGAGGGTTGGGACTAGGTGATTTGTAAGGTTCATTCTAACCCCTAAAATTCTATGGTTCTATGATTCTATGAAAACAGTAGTTGATGGTCTGTCTGACAGTGCCTAAGGACCTTGGTGAGTCCAACCCTAAGTGATGCAAACACATAGGAAATGGCCCCCAGAGAAGGAATGCACTCAAGATTCTCAGCTTTCAGCTTGGATCTGTAGCCCCTACACCCTCCTGCCACCCCTGAACTCTTTCTGCCCAGAGGCTGAAGCCCAAGAGTGCACAAATCAAGACTAAGAGCCTAACTGTTGGGCTGCCAACATCCCAGTGCTACTGTCCCCTCATGTTGTTTAAGCTCCTGAATGTTCTGAGGGCATATGAGCAGAACATGCCACTCCTGGAGAAACTTTTCTGAGTCATCTCAACCTTGTGCCAATAAAACTTTTATTTCAGATCATATCCAATCCTTGGTCCCAGCAAAGTTTCTTTGCTCTTTATTATTCTTTCTACAGTATGTGGCTGAGGTACACTTTGAATATTCATGTATAGGAATCATTTTCACCTGCTGTTCCTTAATTTATTTTTAACAGCATAACTCAAATGCTCTGACTACACTCTGCCCTTTATATCAAATATAAATGCATGTACCACTAGAGATGTAGGTATAAAGAATGAAGGATGAGTGAGTAAAATCAGTGTTTGAGAGATGGCAATAATACTACAGATGTCATAATTTGTTTATCTGATATTTCTTCAACTTGTATAGCTCAACCTGTGTTTGCTTTTTTTGCTCAATACATAGCTAAACAAGGTAATTAGAAAATACATAATTCCACATAAACATTCTTGATTTATAGCACAATTCAGGGTTCTGCCCACTTATCTCACGACTTCAACCTATGAAAAGAACATTTTCATGGGAATAAGAAAGTTGGAAGAACTCCTGAATACTAGTTATACTTCTTTGAAAGATAATTAAGGTGCAAAAAAAGCCTTCTAGTAATTCTTGAAAGTAGAGCATGCACCAGCCACACTGACTTCAATCTACTCCTGCACAGGCAGAAAATATACTGGAACAACCTGCATATTCTGTCTTTGCTAAAAATCCCCTAAAGACTGGCCATGAAAAAGTATCCTGCATCTTTATATAGAGACACAGTTATGCAGACACTTGGAAATAGGATGGATGTTAAGAGCTCAGGGGTCCAAAGCTAACAGCTGGTTTAGGATTCCATAGAAATCATGTCAATCCCTTAGCATGCAGAAAACACCTCTTAAATGAGAGTCTTCAGTACTGTGTGTCGCAAGAAAAGATGTAATTTAGAGATTAGGAAGTGTCTATGCATGAATATACACAAATATACTTAGCATCAGGTGCTAAACATTCATTTACTAGGACCCCATGATAAGAACATATCTGTAGATGATTTGTGTAGACAAGTCAACCAAAGAATGGCTCGGAAACCTTTCAGCCTCTGAAACAGTAAAAGCAAGCCCAAGCCTCATTCCAAGATGCATCAAAAGGAAAGAAAACTAAAAGCAGATGCAGATGTTTGTCCTTGCCCTTCTGAAGTCACTACACCAAGCAATCAGCTGCAGCCCCAACCCAGAATGTGGCTGAGACACAGCAAAACATTCCACACCGAGACAATGACGTGGCTAAGATGGCAATTAACCTCCAAGTCATTCTATATTGCCTTCATTTTTTTTTTTTTCAATTACAGTGATTTTCTTTTAAGTCAGTGATGTTATGGAATGAATCAGTAATTAGAGACTGTTTGGTTTATTGATGTCAGATGTGCTGACCACACCAGTGAGTAAGGACTTGATTCAGCATCATCTCACCAAGTCATCTGCCCAAACCTGGACTAGGGGAGATTGCCTGCAGTTTTTACCTTCCTTTCTCATCCTGCTCACATTTGCCCTTTCCTTTCCTACCCAAAACTGTAACTATTGGAAGTTGCCTTATATCAACCACTTCGTAATTCTACTCAAAATGTTACTGTAAATGCTGTCAGCTCCATCCTGAGGAGCCTTTGGGTTTGTGACACACTGTTGTCAATAGAGCAACCAACCTATGATCCACAGGTGGCTTTGGGTGACAAAGCAAGAAGCTAAAATACAGAGAACATAGTGCAGACTCCACTACAAAGCCACAGAACATACAACATTCTCCCAAGAACTATCTGTTCAGATACTTCTGACAAGGTGAGGTTTTTAGTCCTGTGGAAAAATGTGATCCTGATGCTGTTCCCAGTGAGAGCAGGAAGGGGATGCAGGTCTCAAAGACCTTTTTAGTCTAGGGTGTCCCTGGCTGCAGGTGTAGAGACTTGACATCTATTGGCCTTCTAGATTCTTGAGCAGAGTGGGAATAATTAAGTAAAACTGCTTATATTTTAGGTTCAAAAAGGAAGAAACAAAACTGGAATTAAATCAACAAATAGAAGACAGGCTAGGAAAGATTTATATTCTCCCTGGTTTTCTTCGTTCAGTTTCAATTTCTGCAAACTGAGACTATGTTATTTTGAAGATCTTTTCCTGTTGCCACACTGATTTCCTCTGCAGCTGATGCCATTGAAACCTCATTTTTAAAGATGAGAGTTTGTACTGTCATTTCTGTAGGACATTGGTCCTACAATCCTCTCCATTTAATTCCTCCTGCACATAAGCTTGGTAAGTGTTCAGTCTTAAAAAGTCTGTAATACTTAACCCTGGGATTTACTAAGATCACCCATTTGTCACAATATCTTAATGACTTGTTTTCCCCCCCAAAAGAAAATGAAGTCCGTAAGTTTTTATAATTGACCTACAGTCTCTGGTAGTGGTGAATATTTGAACCTGGACAAACAGCTTCAAACAACATATTTCTGTATTCCTGGAATTACAGTTTCCAAATAATGCAAGAAAATACCTGAAAATTAGTAACATTGTACTTCGCTAGTGGCATAAAAGCTACTATTATGTATCTCAGCTTCAACTGTACAAAAATACCCACAAAAGCAAGGCAGAAACAAACTGGCCCAGTTGGAAAAGTTAAGAGAACAGATATAAAAAGACATTGGCATAAACTGCATAATCTGAAGTACAATTTTCTAAGTGTCCTGAGACTTTGAAATTATACAAAGGAAATTCTAAAGAGGCCAAAGCAGTAAAAGAGCTGCCACCAACCTACTAAAATTAGTCTTGAATCCACACAAGGAAAATGGCAGTCTCTGGGATTTCACTAAAAGAAGAAATGGCCTCAAATTGTGCCAGGGGAGGCTTAGATTGGATATTAGGGGAAATTTCTTCACTGAAAGGGTGGTTAGGCATCGGAACAGGCTGCCCAGGGAAGTGGTGGATTCACCATCCCTGGAGGGATTTTAAAGACATGTAGATATGGCATTTGGAGACATAGTTCAGTGATGGACTGGGCAGTGCTAGAGGAATTGTTGGACTTGATAATCTTAAGAGGTCTTTTCCAGCCTAAATGATTTGATGATTCTAAGTGGCCTGAACAAAACAAACACTCCCAGTGACCCTTCAGCTGTACTCTCTCTGTCCTCAGTGCAGGTAAGGAGACATTGTTGACCCAACATAGATATGAAATGTTCGGAGTCTTCTTTTTTTGCCATCAAAATCTCACAGAGAAGACAACTTTTATGGCCAGTTTTGCTCTTTCCTTATTGAGTGTCACAGACCTCATTTTGTTCACTGTAGTCCTCTTGCTCAAGGTGAGGTGTAGAAAAGAAAAGGTTGATTTAGATTATCAATAACCATTGTCTTGGCTTTATACACCTCCATCAGGAGAGGAACAAAGAGGAAAGGAAGCCATGGTGAGACCCTGGGATTTGAACACAGAGCTCAAGTTGAGGAGTGAAGTTAAATGCAGACAATCAGCTGCTGCCCCGAGGTTAACTACCTGTGCAGGAGCCTAATTGCAAGAAATTGCTGCTGTCAGTAAAGACATGACATTGAGTGGAAGATGTCTGTACTCATCTGGGGCCCTGTGCCCGTGTCTCCTGACCCTATGGAGAGCAGGAGGCAGAGTTTATTAGCAGTGCAGGTGGCCACTGATTAAATTCTGTTTCCCAGCAGTAGGTTACAGAGGCTGAGAGTGCACAAAGGGAAGAAAAATGAGCACAACATCAGCAGCAGCTTTGTGTGAATCCTGAACCGATACTTTCCGATACAGGAAGAAAATAGGTGTAAGTGTGATTTCTGCCTTGCTCTTAGCACACCCACACTGGAGCTCATCAGGCTGTCACTCCAACCAGCACAGGCCAGCCAACATCTGGGCACGCAGGCAGGCTGGGAGGAGATAAGCAGAAAACTGAATGCATTGGTAGTTGTTAAGGTCACCAAATCTGGTGGTCTCCCAACCACCAATATGGTACAGCCTCCCTCTATAGTCCAGAAAAAATGTTTAAATTCATTTTCACCTACAAAATATTGATTTGGCAATATCACAGGATGGTGGAAAACTGCATAGAATGTTTCACTCTCATAATATATTGAAACAGTGGCCATTTTTCAAGCAGCAGCAACAAAAAACTCCTAATCAGAGAATCACTGAAAGGCTTGGGTTGGATGAGACCTTCGAGATGATCTTGGGCAGAGATGCCACTCACTAGGTCAAGTTGCTCATGGCCCCATTCAACTTGGAGTTGAATCAGCAGTTAGGATGCTTCCTTTGTGTTATTCAAAGATATTGTTATTCATCTGGTAATGATTTTACTCCAGGTATTAGATAAAAGCTGAAGCCTTCTCTAATCTCTCCTTTATACCCTATTCCTCCTTAATTTTCCACAGGATGAAGCAAGTCTAGGGAAACACACCTACTATCAAAAAATGTAGCAAGGCAAACAAAAGGAAAAACATTCAAGTGGTTTGCCTTAAATACAAAATTGAAGTGTGTGTGATGCTTCAGGGTAAAACAACCAACTCTACAGTGTGTGCTTTTCATCTCTTCAAAGAGATCCTGACAGACAATTGTCCTATAAACACCTTCCCTATCCATGTCCTATGCATGGCCATTTCAGAATGATGGACAACTCAGTCCATCCCTGAAGTGCAACATGTCTTTCTGTGACAGTTTCTTTGCTGAGCGTCACAACTCACACAGCTGCTGCCCATCATATTTCAATGTCTCTGAGCCAAAATGTGGGATAAATACCTTTTCAGGCATGACAGATAAAAACACTGATTAAACAGAGCTCCCTGGTATTTCAGCACTATGGAAGAGTTTTGGCTTTGCCCTTCTCTGCAGGAAGAACATCTCCCTAATATTTGGATCTAATTTTTACTTTCTTTTAAACCACTTCAGATATCATATCACTGGTCCAAAGACAGTTGCAGACAGAGCTGAAAGCAGCCAATTATACAGACAGGCATGCTCTGAGAGAAGGCTTGCAAAAGAAAAGGCAAACAAGGAGTGAGACTGAGACAAAAAAATCATCACAGAACAAACAACCTGTTGGAGACACCTACAATCAACTAAACCCCAAGCCATACACAAAGAAATAGGTGTCATTACAGCTGATGAACTAAACCAGGCTATTTTAGGGCATTCTCTGAGCAACGAAGGAGGAGGAGCACTGCCACACAGATGAATCTACTACAAAAGAAAGATGAAAGAAGGTAGATAATGGAGCAGGTGCTTAGATAAGGCAGGGCCTGAGCTCTCCAGATAGTTAACACCATCAGTTCACAGCACATCATCTCCATTTGCTGATTGATCTCCTTTTGTTTCCCTTGCAAATCTTACTTCAAATTCTGCACGGAAAGAAACCTGAGATTTAAAGAGGAAAATATTTGATCCATTACAAATCCCATAGAATATCCTCTGATGTCAGAGTTCAACCTTGTTAAACAAACCCAAACAAAACAAGGGAAAAAACAACCCAAATGCCTTTAAATTGAGTCCAGATCTATCTGGACCTTTCCATTTGTTCCAAATTATGCTTGTCATGCTCCTAGACTAAATCCACACACTGGCACATGCCCAAGGTCATGGGAAAAGCAAAGGCTGTGGAGAGTAGAACCTGAGTCACCAATGCACATACATCAGGTTCCTGCCCCAGCCAGAGCTGAACTGCCAAACCTGCACTTGTAAACAACTTCAAGCACTGCCTTTAAAGAAAAGGTTTATTAACATCTTTTTAAAGGGATTTATTTTGTCTTCATTCTATTCTGAAATGGTAAAATGAAAGCTTTGTTTTCTCTTCTACCTAAAAACTGTTGTGCCCTAACAAACTCAAAATTAACAATTTAATGCAACAATAAAGGATAATTACTGATTTTATTAAAAACATCTATCATGGATAGACATAGCAATGGTATTCCAGGGCTGGGAACAAAATGTATATTACTGAGCATTCTGATGATTAAATACAATAGCATAATTAAATATGCTAATGAAAGTGAGATTAGAGAGCAGGTAAACCACTTGGTTTTTGTCAGACAAAAGTAAAATATCTGTTTTTCCAACTGTATTTCATTATGTATAAGATCAAATACTGATTTCAACTATTTGTTTTGCTAACATGTACATGCATTTATTTTTATTACCTCTTCCTCTGTGTACTGTGCTGTTATCCTCAAATGGACTAAGTGGAGGAGATTTAGAAGAACACAGAAGCTAATTCCTGACAAAACATAAATTATCTCCATAAAAACAAATAAGGTAATCAACATAGTAAGCAAAAGAGGCTTCCTCTCCACAGTCATGGGGCTATTCAGAAATTCTGAGCAGCAGAGAAAAGCACTGCTCTTACAGACAGGTTTTCTCTCATTTGCAACTGTATTTCCCTTTTATGTCTGCACAACATGCAAGAGAAATTCTCCACATTCTTTCAGAATCCTGTCTCCCAACAACACAATTTTTTTAAAATAAAAATATTTCCAGTTCTATTTGTTGGTCTAACAGAAGGAGCTCCTGGTTGATGAAACATTGGCTTTGTGAGAATTACTGAAATAATCCAAATTGTCCTGAACCTCGACAGCAGGTCAAGTGAGGTGATCCTGCCCCTCTCCTCAGCCCTGGTGAGGCACATCTGGAGTGCTGTGTCCAGTTCTGGCTCCTCAGTACAAGAGGGACATGGAGGTCCTGGAGCAGGTCCAGCAGAGGCCACAAAGATGATTAAGGAACTGGAGCAATTCTCTCACAAGGACAAGCAGAGGGAGCTGGGGCTGTGCAGTCTTGAGAAGAGACAACTGAGAGAACCTCATCCACATCTGTCAGTGTCTGCAGGGAAGTGTGAGAGGATGGATCAGGCTCTGCTCTGTGGGGCCCAGCAATAGGGCAAGAGGCAATGGGCAGGAACTGATGCTCAGGAAGCTCCACCTGAACAGGAGAAAGAACTTTGCTGTGCAGTGACTGAGCACTGATCAGATTGCCCAGAGAGGGTGTGGAGCTCCCCTCACTGGAGACATTCCAGAGTGGTCCGGACACAATCCTGTTCCATGTGCAGGGAGGTGGGACCAGTGACCCACTGTGGTCCCTTCCAGCCTGACCCATGCTGTGATTCTGTGAGACTTGCCCATATTCCTCAAGATTCAGGAGCAGCAGTGACTCCCTTCCTGACCAGCTGTGGATAGTCATACCCAAGGAATCTCTGTATGATGGGGACTAGCTGATTCCTTGGTCTTGATAATATCAGAAGGGATTTTCCCTCTACAGCATGCCATATTGGCAGAAAATTATCATCATCATCACAACAACTACAATAACAATAATAATAAAGAAAACCTACCACCATCTCCACCCCCAAAATTTTCAATTTCTAAGAATGCTAAGACTGGATAATTACTTAGAGCAATGTAGAACTTGCCACAGCTACAATAATGGTAAGGTTAGGCAAATGAGGATTCCTCAGGAGCCTGGAAACTGAGCTAGTGGAAAAGAGGACAGAGATGTAACTTCATGCCAACTGGTTTCATTTCCCTGTTATTCCCTTAACTAGACCAAGAGACATTGAAATTCCTTCAGCTGAGCTCTGGTTGCAATGTATTCCAGAAACACATTTTTAGAAAGGGCCTAGATACAATTTATGCCCAGCTGTTTAATTCTAATTTCATGCTCATGTCCTCCTTGCACCAGGGTGTTGGAGTCAGCAGTGTGATGCCATTAATGCCATGGATGGTTAGCTCTTATGGGAATGTACATATTTGAACAAATGTGCATTTCCAAATGCTGTAGACACTCTGTGGGTAGTGGAGGAGAGATAAGAGTTTGCACTGAACAAAATCAATGCACTGCATTTAGCCCAATAATTGTGCTTTTTTCCAGGATGTGTTTGCACTTTTAGCTCAAAGAAAAATAAAGCAAAACAACTTTCTGCCAGAGGGAAGTGTGAGGAGAGCAGAGTGTGAGGGGCAGAACCAGCACTTCTTTAACACCATTTTTATCTGATCAGCTTGACACTAAGGAAATGCCCTAAAAGGATTTCAATACAGGCATTATGTACCAGAAAATACAAATAAATCAGCTCTTCAGGAACACCCTAAAGCCTATAAAAGTGCAGTTTATAACACAACCAGGACTCTCAGTGTAATCTCAACACACAACAGAGTCTCAGGATTACAGCAGGGGTTAATACCCCCCACCAGACACTTTTGAAAGCCTCATTGAAATCCAAGCTGTTCTTTTAGACCAAGCATAACACTTTAAACTCAACAGCTTTTTTTTTCTTAAATGTAGCTAGATTATTTGCCTGCTCAGAAAATGACTCAATTCTAAATGATTCCAAATTGTCCCTAGTTCCTGCAATCTCCCTGCTGCCACACAGCCCCATTGTCCGTCTACAGGTTTGTTATCCGACATAGAATCCCTCCATGGTTTGGGTTGGAAGATAAATTAAAGATTATCTAGTTTGACCTCCCAGCCATGGACAGGGACACCTTCCACTAGCCCAGGTTGCTCCAAGCCCCATCCAACCTGGCCTGGAACACTTCCAGGGATGGAGCAGCCACAGCTTCTCTGGGCAACCTGTGTCAGTGCCTCAGCACCCACACAGGGAAGAAATCTTCCTAATATCTAATCTCTTCTTTTTTAGTTTCAAACTGTTCCCATGGGATTTGTTTGATGGTTCATGGTCTGCACTGCACGAGGAAGGACTCTGCAGGGGCCAAGGCAGTGCACCAGCAGGAAGGCTGAGGAGCTGCTAAACATTCCACCAGCCTCACAGCAGAGTGGGTTTTATCCACAAAATTCCCTCAGAGGGACTTCAGATCATTGGCTTCATTAACTTTGAGGACCTTCTGGCTTTTTGGTTTTGTTTTGTTGGTGTTTTTTTTTAACAACCAATCAAATGAGCCCCCAAACTCACAAACAAACCCCCAAGAATTACAATTGTCCACCAAAGAATATCAATCAATATTATTGCCATGCTCTCTTGCTCAATACTGTCTACTAAAAGGAAGCTGTAATTTCCCATTCACTAATCCCTGTTGCTGTGAAGGCCTGGACACATCCTTTAAACCACTTTTTGGTGCATTTACGTAGCAACATAAGAGATTAGTGCACAGCTAGTCTTACAAGAGTATTAGCATGGGGTAATTAATAGTCATGGAAGTCACTTACGAGGGACATGATAGCATGAACTTGTGTGTACACCCACACACATGCACATATTCTCCCTCACACAGACAGTTCTGCCTAAGGAACATCCATAGCTGCCTGAGAGCATCAAACCAGAGTCTGCCAGGAGCAAACTTACTGCAGTGTTCAGAAGGAAAAACAATGAAGGATGTAATAAAGACCAATATCTATGCAAAGCATGTTGCTGTTTAGTTTTTAAGCTTTCCTACAAAGTCCTCTACAAATAACTGTACCTTGGAACTAACAAAATCATTCATAGAATCATGAAATCCTAGAATATCCTGAGTTCAAAGGGATACAAGGATCACCGAGTCCAAGTCCTGTCCCTGTACAGGACCCCAACAATCCCACCCTGTGCCTGAGAGCATTGGCCACACACTCCTTGAGCTCTGTCAGGTTTGGGGCTGTGATCACTGCCCTAGGGAGCTGTTCAGCGCCCAAACACTCTGTGGGAGAAGAACCTTTTCCTAATATCCAACCTAACCCTCCCCTGACATAGCTCCAGCTGTTCCCTCAGGTTCTATCACTGGTCACAGAGAGCAGAAATGGTGCTGTCCCTGCACTGCCCCTCAGGAGGAAGCTGCAGACCACAGTGAGGTCTGACCTCAGTCTCCTCTTCTCTAGGCTGAACAAATTGAGCCCTGGTTTTAATGAGCACAGACAGGAAGGTCAACCCTTATGGACCTAAAAGTACAAACAGAGCCCCTAACTGCTTATATGAGAGAAAATGGACACAGAATCATTAAGGTTGGAAAAGACCTCCAAGATTATCAAGTCTAACCTTTGCCCAAATACCACCACTCCCACTAAACCATATCAAGAAGTGCCATGACTGCTCATGTCCTCATTTACAGGCAGATGGAATTGTAGAAGCTGAATACCAGCTCTGCTTACTTCCCTCATGGCTCAGGTGGGAGCAGGGAAGTGATCATCCCCCAGCTGGGAAATTACATTCACCATGGGCAAAGACCTGTGTGTTACTACAACCAAAAACTCCAACACAAAGCCATGGCAGCCCATGGAAGACCTTGAACTGCCTATCTGCATGCACATGGATCACAGCTGGAGGAAGCTGGATTGCTAAACTAATGGTTGGACATGATGATCTTCATGTTTTCCTCCAGCCTTGATGATTGTGTGAGGTTCTGGGGGTGCACTGCACTCATCTGTGACTCCTGAAACAGAGAGGGTGAAACAAGGTTTCCAGCACTACTTAAAATTACAGGGCTAATGAGCAAGTTAGTCATGCCCTAAAAGTTAGGGAAAAGCTCATTTGTCCACATCAAGTTCTTTATACTTTAGAATGTTTTTTTTTCTGGGTGAATTGAGTCTCTTCCACTGGCTGTTTCTTACTGCATATAAATAAAGAAAACTAAAAAACAAGAGCTGAAGTGGAAAAAAAGAAAAGCAGCGTGTTCTGTTTGCAGCAACTATGACTTGATTCTTTGCTGCCATGGCTTCAACAACGAGGCTAGAAGGAAGTAGATGGGCATTCATGTGTGAAAAAAAAAGCCTATGTTTTTAACAGAATTAGGCAGCTGAGCTCATTTCCACCCCATTAGGATCAGTCTATGAGACAGTGCTGCCAATGAAAGCGCAAGAGATTAGTTTTCCCCTCAGTAGCTTGAGCAATGCTCTGGGCACCAAATACAGATCACGACACTTTTTGGGGGTATAGCAAAGCTCGTGCAGGGAACTGATCCAGATCCTGCCTTTCAATTTCTCACCAAAGCCATTTCCACACAAGTGCACCACTGTGCCCTGAAAGAGCTCATTTGGAAATGGAAAGAGAAGAAAGGAGGTAGATGCTTATTGGAAATCCATTTGCTGAAAGTGTGTTAAGGAAAGCTAAGAGTTTCTAAGAAAAGATCTGTTAATAGGTTACTGAAACATTCCAATAACTACTGCCACAGCTTGGCACCACAGGTCTGCAAGTTGTAACAGCATTTCTGGAGAGACACTTTTTGTTCATTTAATTCACCATTGAATTTATGTAAAGGAAATCCTGTGTTCCTAATTTCATTTCTCTCTAATATTCCTACTAGAACAAGTGCTGAAAAAGTCAGTTTGATGGTTGGTTGTTCTCTAGCTATTAATGATTTCCTCCTGTTCAGAGTAAAGGGCAAGAAAGAAGGGCAGGGGAAAAAATAGCTACTGCTTGGCTATTATAATAACAAATAATAATTAAGTCTCTTGCTGGAGATGTGTTAGCATTTGCTTCCTAGATGGTTATAATTTGTCTGGAGAAGCAGAAGATGAGAAACATCCAGGATCTCCAACTGGCATCCATTCAGCTCTACTCTTACAAGATCTATACACACAACCACTTTCTCTTCCTTCCTAATTTCAGAATATCTCCTATGAAACTTTAAATCCAAGAGCATCACAGCTAGGAAATGAAACAATTAAGTACTAGGTCCAGTTAGAATTAAGGTTTCGTGTGCAATAGGAATTTTGTGTTATTTGTATCTATACACTGTGCCAAGGACTTCTAAAGATTTTAAAGTTCCTTCAGCATCTTGGGGTCTTATGACTGCCCAAACTTCCCTTTAAGCATAAACACACACATTCAGTCCTCACAACCCCAAGCATCTTTGTGACTCTTGCCACTGGACTGCTATACTGAAAAGTATTTCCCCCCCAGGAGCACTGCCTCCCCCGAGCACACAAAGCATCTCTAGCTCTGTGGAAAAGAGATACAAGTGTCAACACAGCCTGTCAATAGTATTTTCTCTTTGATTCACAGTCTGGGTTATGGAAAAGGGCTTAATCTATACTCTGAGGCAAAGTTCCTGCAGAGCCAAACCAGGTCAAAGCTGTATACAGCGAGTAATGTTCAACTTGGTTTCATATTTAGAGTTTAAGAACCTGGAATGTGGATTCTCTGTGTGCCTATCCTAACATTTCACACCAAAGTGAGGGGGTCTATCAAAACATTTAGCCACAAGAAGAGATGACTGAGATGGACCTCATCCATGCCTGTCAGTGTCTGCAGGGAGGTGTCAGGATGGATCTGGCTCTGCTCAGCGGTGCCCAGCAACAGGGCAAGAGGCAACAAGCAGAAACTGGTGCCCAGGAAATTCCACCTGAACATGAGGAAGAACTTCTTTCCTGTGCAGTGACCAAGCACTGGAGCAGAGTGGCCAGAGAGAGTGTGGAGTCTCCCTCACTAGAGATACTCCAGAACCATCTGGACACAATCCTGTGCCATGTGCTTGAGTAGGAAGGTGAGACCACTGTGGTCCCTTCTAACCTGACCCATTCTGGGATGCTGTGATTCATTAAAGAATGCATATGGAATAGTTAAGAAAAAAAATAAATCATAATAGATAAAAAATAAATCCAAGATCACTGGAAAGAAAAGAAATACAAAGGTTGAAAAATTCCACCCTACATCACAGACAAGACAGGAAAACACTCCACAGAGGAAGCTTGCCTGACAACAGCCTATGTTATTACTATGTGCAATGAAAGCTTCAGCCCTTTGCTTTCACTCTACTTCCCTAAAGAACACCAAAAAAACACCCCCAAGACAATAAGTGGCTTTCAACACTCAATTAAGATTTAGGATGTCACTCAAAGGAGGCAAAAAGCTCTTCTTGTTTGGTGGTACTCAGCAAGTATATTTGCCTCACTCCTTGTTTATGTTCCCAATCCAGGCACTGCTATCTGTAAAAGAGAACAAGACCACCTAATGGAAACTAACAGCCTGGGGAACTCTGAGGTACCAGTATGCTCATCAAAATAAATTCTCCTGTGAGAGCAGTTTATTGATTTGTGTATTTGACTCTCTTTGGGATTATTGTTCAATTACTTTTATCCTCGGAGATGAAAGCAGCTGAATGGAACATCAAAAGCAGATAAAAAGTCGCATGTTTCAAATTTTCTTTCAAATCTGCATAACATCCATTACAGATCCGATTTTCAAGAGAGCCCTCTGAGAGCAGCAGCACAGGGTAACTCCATCGACACACAGCTCTCATCTACATTTCCCCTAATTATTCTGGCTGAAGCATATTTCCTATAAAGCACATTATTTGTCCTTGAGAAGTGACAGCCTGCAGAAGCTGTTTGACTGTGTCTCCTTTTTATCAGGTGAGCTGCTTGCTAATTGTTGGCATGATTAGTGATTTATCAGCACTTACAAATACAAACACACCACAGAATTTCCACAACTAACTTGTAGCACAGCTGAAGAGCTAAAGCACATTGGTGTTGGTCAAGAGACCATCAAAGTGTCCTTTTGCTGGTTTGCATTCATTCTTCACTAAAAGCTTTTCATGCTCTGCTTGCAAGGAAAAAAAGACAAAAACCCACTAGATATTTTTAATGGCCAACCCTCTGTTTGCACTGTAGGACATGGACTCACATCACTTAGATTTTGCTGCTCACATCACAACCAGTGCAGCCTCTGGAATCAGAATTTTGCTGCCTTGTTGGAGAGGCAGATGGAATCAGGAGCTGACAGGTGCTTCTCTCCATTTATTTGCATGATGAGCTTTGCTCTGCAGTCATCAGGCAAAACTGCCTTCAGTTCCTCAGATACGAAAATCCACACCCTCAAAACTCCAGCAGGATGATTTTATAATGAACCACTGGGAGCATTGTTCTTGTGTTTTATGTGGCAGGACGTTCCAGCAGTAATTCAGCTTGCAAACAGTACCCTCAGTGATCAGATCCCTCAGTTTAAAACCTCAAAGAAATGACCTTACTCACAGCCACACACCCACTAACAGCATGAACGTGAATTTAAATAAATACTTGCACTTTCCAATTTGCATTTTTGACTAACAGCTGTTGGCTCAGCAAAGAAGAACTATCCATTTTATGACACAAACAGGTCAGTGAGGCATTCCAGCTGCTCTGCACTCTCTCAGAGTGGCCCTACACAGATGTGAGTAAAACTTCATGGTGAATTCCCAGCAGCATCAGGGTTAGCCAGAGATGGGACCAGAAAACCACTCTGAGACCAGGCAGAGATGGAACACTGGAGTTCCAGCCCACTGCAGCTGGATTTTTAGTGCATTCTGAGCTATCCATCTGCTCTAAAACTACTTTTGCCTTTTGCCACAGACTGTTGTAAAAGTCAGGTCTTTGCAAAGCTGTTCCCAACCAGCCTGTAAAGCACATTGGTTTTCTTTTAGTGATGCAATTACAAGGGGAAAGGAGTCATGAATATTAGTGAACTTTAAAATATTGTTTCTAGGGGAAATAGATTTTACCCAAACGGGATATTAGTGCTCCACCTCAACATCACCAAAAATCACTTTGAAACTTAGAGCAACACATCTCAAGTGCATTACGACGAGTTCCCAAATACGCCTTGAATGTGACAGTCAAATTCCTGAATCAATCAGCCAAACAGAATTATTTCACTCAGAAATTATATGAAGAGAAAGTAGCAAAAAGCAGTAAAATTGTAGAATAACTTTATGCTGTAACTTAAGCAACTAACTAGGCTTCTTGGTGAAAGAAGAAGCAACACACTACAGGAGGATGAATTGCAGAACACATTGGAGACTTTTTTTTTTCTGTAGTAGAAAGAGGTTTGGGATTTTGATTTGTTATCTGTCTGGGATATTTCCAGGCAGCACCAGGTGCCTGAACACAGCTCACCAGCCAAGGACCCATCACATACAAGGGGCAAATCCAGCATATGCCAACTGCAGTCTGTCTACAGGCTTAGCCTGCCTCTATATTTGTGACACTGTGCTTTTTCTCAGTTAAGTTTTCCAATACCTGCATGAATCCATATGGAATACAGGCCAACCCTAGTTATTTCAGTCACAAATCCTGCTCTGGAGCATCCTTGTACACCAGTTTAACTCACACAAGCAGCATGGAATATTCTGCCCTGAAGAAAATTAGAGCCTTTGAATCCTTTATGTCCTAGCTAACATCCCATTATGCCAACAAAGCATATTTAACATAGTCACAAGATGTATGGCACTGGTGGCTTTCAGATATAACAGGCAATGCACTCAGCAAATTCTCTCCCAGTATTGCCCTTCACCTCTGGTATGGCATTTGTGTTCATGTCTTCTATTTGATTTACCCTCCAGCACTTCCAGATAGGAGAGATTTTTTCCCTGGAGCCAGAGGGCAGTGGTGGTACCTTCTATGTAAAAGGCAGACAGTATATAAGATTGATCAGGATCAAGAATCATAAACTTCATTGCTTTCCCCAATCTTCTCACAATTTTAGCTGTGTGATAGGCAATTAACCCAGATCAGCCACTGCTGGTGAAACACCTTGTCCAAAAGTAAAGATGATATAATTTAGTGATCTGATCCCAGGGGAAGATGACTGATAGATGGGGAAAGAACCATCTATCTTTATTTTCTTCCTTCCATTGGAAAATGAAGGGCAAGTAGTAACAAATAAAGTATTAAAAATGCACTCTCTTATTTCTAACTGCCAGGAGAAATATCCTTCTGAATAAAGTGCAGCTAAAAGGAATAGAAATCCATTTAGTTTTTAAACTAGATTTCAGTAATTGTATGAATGAAAAATGTCACATAATAATGGGTAGCAATATGAGGCAGTGAGACTTGATAGTGCCAAGGACAGTTTTCAGTTGCATGAATTGAACTGAAAATGTTACAAAACCTGAGCAAACACCTGAAAGCAAGTTACAATTCATAACAGACATACCAGACACAGCTCAGACCCTCTGAGTGAACTCAGCTCTGATTAATTTTTTCCTGACTTCTTGTTCCACATGAGAACTCTCCATTTGTTATGTTTGCAGTGAGTTGTGATACTGCTGGGTGAAAGCCACTGCAAAACACAGAGACTTCCCTCCCCACAGATACCAGTGAGAAAACCACTAGACCCAGGACACTCATTTGAAAAAAGAACCAAAATTTATACACTTTGCCCAGAAATGACCTTTGCCATTATACTGACACAGAAGAGGGCCACGCTGAGTTCTGTTAAATAACTGTGCCAGGCATCAACCAGCTGGAAAATAAAGAAAAGCTGCTGCTTTCTCACACTGTAATTACAATGTGACCATCAAGGTATGATTATCACACTTTGCACCCATGACTACACTGCCTGGTGTGGCAAAGATTATCCCAGCAGTGTGCATGTAAATGAAAACAAGCTCCTGTAATATGAATCCAACTGGTCACATAAGGGTTAATAGAGGAGACTAAAAAATCCTGGGAACAGTTCTAAGTTATAGATCACTAATCTCTTTCTATACTTCCATAGCAACTGCTGCACAAGTACATCCAAAGAGAAGTTAATGCTACTATACAGGGAGCTGTATAAGGAGATTTTTATACCAGCTCACAGCAACAGTTTAACTGCAATTTTTTGTCAAAGGTATTACTGCAACAAGACTTACAGTTGGCAGAAATAAATTCATCAGAGTCAGTCTGAGTAACACATCCCCTTGCAGGCTGCCTCATTATTAGGAAGAGATTTTTTACAGAGAGAGTGATCAGGCATTGGAATGTGCTGCCCAGGGAGGTGGTGGATTCACCATCCCTGGAGGTTTTCAAGACAAGACTGGATGTGGCACTTAGTGCCATGGGCTAGCAACCAACCAACAGTAGGGTTGGACTTGATGATCTTTGAGTCTCTTCCAACCAGGTTGATTCTCTGATTCTATGATTAGAGGAATGTCCCCAGCCCCCATTCCCAGGGAACAGCTCAGGAACAGAGAGCAAGGCAGTAACCCTTGCACTGTGCAGAGTCTCCCACCTCATTACATTCCTTAAAGCCATCAATGTTAGGGGTTATAGATGTCAACTTAATACAAACTAGCAACATCCTGGTGCCAAAAGATAAACCTCCAACCCTGCAAACAAAGAGGTCATTGTGTCAGATGAGGTACAAGAAATATTGCTGATAGAGAATCTCAGAATCACAGAGTTGTTAAGGTTGGAAAAGCCCTCTAAAACCATTGAGTTCCACCCAGCACTGCCAAGTCCATGACCAAATCATATCCCTAAGTGACACCTCTAAGCTCAGGTTCACACAAAATTCCAAACTTTAGATGGCCTGAGATCTTTTCAGTTTAGTCTCATAATGTGTGAAATTCTTCTTACGTGTCCATGCATAAAACATTTCAATTAATGTTATTGCTTAATCCATTTATATCTAAAGCAAAGTGGAATGAAAAGGAATCACTGATACCACAGGAGTCTTCGGGGATAATTTGGAGAAACTATAAAGCAGTGAAGTTTCCTCACATCAGATACTGCACTGTCAAAGCATACACACACCTGATGGTTTATTCATCAGGGTTCCATCCTTCCTGTTCCTTCCTAGAGGAAGGAGATTTTCAGCTCCAGGAATCAGGATGCTGAGCAAAATGCTTGTCACCTCTCAGCACTGCTTACCTACTTACTCACACCAGCCTGGCTTTGACATGCAGGGATTGTGCATCCTTAGAAGTGCACCCATCAAAGTTCTATGAATGCTGCAAATGCCACTGGATAAATTCATTAAACATGGGGCTATTTGCTGCTGTTGAATCCCATTCTCTTCTGGGATATGCTTCCAAAAGGTAGTTTAAATGTAACTTGAGCACATCTCCACAAACAGTAGGCAATAATATCAAAGGGAAAGAAAACCCCAACACAAAGTATACTGCAAACATAGAGACCACCAGGAAAAAAAAAAAAAAAAAAAAAAAAAGAAAAAAAAGAAATGTATGAAGAAAGGAAAGAAGAAAGTTAAGAACCAGAAATTTTCAGCTACAGGGTTAATGCTCTTGTGAAGATAATCCTCCTATCCAAGATGTGACAAATCCAACATCCTAGGAGATGGCTTTGAGAAGGGAACTAAAGCTGCATTCAGCTGCACTGGACAGCACATGTCTGCTGCTTCTATTATAAGCAGAAATTAATACCCAGGTAGAAATAACCCTAAATCAGACTTATTTAGCTCATCAGCTGAAATAGGTTAATGCTCTTGTGAAGATAATCCTCCTATCCAAGATGTGACAAATCCAACATCCTAGGAGATGGCTTTGAGAAGGGAACTAAAGCTGCATTCAGCTGCACTGGACAGCACATGTCTGCTGCTTCTATTATAAGCAGAAATTAATACCCAGGTAGAAATAACCCTAAATCAGACTTATTTAGCTCATCAGCTGAAATACCAGCCTTCACAGAAGAATACATGTTTGGCATTTCCAATCTTACGCTTCCATGTGATAAAAAGCCAGACTTGTCACTGAATCCTGGGCTGCTAATCGGGCAGGGTGGGAAGCTGAGAGCAGAGTTCACAGCTGTCTGCTCACTGTCTGCACCACAGCACACTGGGAGGTGGTTCTGCTCAGAGTGTGAATGTCCATGACATCTCAGAAGCTGAAAGGGAAGGAGCAGTACATGAGCACTGCACCCAGCTCTGAGGCCCCCAACGAAAGAAAAACTTGGCCCTGTGGTAACAAATCCAGAGGAGGCCATGAAGACTCTCTGAGGGCTGGAGCACCTCAGCTATGGAGCCAGGCTGAGAGAGCTGGGGGTGTCCACCCTGGAGAAGAGAAGGCTCCAGGGAGACCTTAGAGCTCCTTCCAGTGCCTAAAGCAGCTACATGAGAGCTTGAGAAGGATCTGTGACAAGGACATGGAGTGACAGGACAAGGGGGAATGGCTTCACACTGACAGAGGACAATGGTAGATTAGATATTGGGAAGAAATTCTTCGCTGTGAGGGTGGTGTAGTACTAACACAGGCTGCCCAGAGAAGCTGTGGCTGTACTAGCTCAGGCTGCCCAGAGAAGCTGTGGCTATCCTATCCCTGGATAAGCTCAAAGCCAGGCTGGATGGGGCTTGGAGCAGCCTGAGCTAGTGGAAGGTGTCCCTGGCCATGGCAGGGGGTATAACAAAATGATCTTGAAGGTCCCTTCCAACCCAAACCAGTCTGGGATTTTATATCCTGAATTAAGTTTATAAGTGACCAGTTCCACAATGCCAGATCCAAAACCAAATTCATCAATAACAGGTAACTTGATGGTGAAGCAGATCAAATACCTCTCTCAGCAGCTGAGGCCTGATTCGAGAATTATATGGATTTTCTTATGCAAGTAATCATTACATATGCATAAAGATCCACAGATAGAAAACAGATCAAAACTACTTCAACACGTTAATGTGATAAGAGTTTCCCTGGGAAGATAACTGCTGCAATTATAACTGGGTCTTTGTCTACAATATGCTGAGTCTGTTGCAAAAGGAACTAAGAAACTTGATGCTTTGAATAGAGGCATGTAAGATCTAACATACTTGATAAGAAGTCTGTAACTGCATTTTTCTTCTCTTGTTTTGTGTCTAATGCTTCAAAAGAAATAAAAAACAACACACCACATTAGTTGTAGAGAGCTGTATGTAAAGAGACAGAAATGGAGGCTGCATGCTTGGAAGTTGAGGCTCTGAAGAAGAAACTTCATTCTTGGAATAGAGAGTAAGGTAAAAATCCTCTTCCTGTGAGTCTTTTTCCCCCTAGAACCTTTAAATAGAGTACTGGAAAATACTAAAATCTGAAGTCTGCTATCCTTCAGCACCCATAAGTGAGCATGACATGTGAAATGGGAACAATTAAATGGCCTCAGATTTCAGTTTCCACCTGTATCCAGTAGGAAAAATACTCCTCAGATTGAGCAGGAATAAAGGCTTGGTCCTTTGATACAATAAATGTTGTAATCATTGCATTAGAGAGAGCCATTCTGCCTCATGTTTGGAAGATTCCAACCTACCCTGACATCACAACTGCTGTAACTTCATGTATTTCTCTTTCATCTAAATTCCTGTAAAAGGTCAGACAGTTTGGGAAAATCCCACTGCTGAATCAGAAAAGGTAGGAATATACACTGGTTACCTGGGGGAATCTGCTCCCCTTCTAGGCCCTGAACCATGCAAGAGCTGAGGATTCTGCCTCAGTGACTTGAGTAACTTGAGTTTTAATGAACTCTCTGGGGTCAGCTCATGGATGTTAATGAAGTTAGTTGTTACACAACAGCAGGAAAGAAGTGGCCCCTATCCAGGACCCACCACTGAGAAAGAACTTGTACCCCAAAAATCTGTGCTCAGGAGGATGAAATGATAAAACAAGGCTGGGCCATGTATTGAATTTGTCACTTGAGTATCAATCCTCACAGAGATCTGTCTCCAGCTAACCAGAGGGAGACAACTCTCAGTCACTACTCACAATCTGTTTTTATCTCTAAACTTGCTTTTCCAAGTCCAAAACTGCAATAGTAATCAAATGGGAATAAAAGAAGCTCTCTTTGATGAGCATGGCATGCTGCTGAAGGCAGCAGAAGCTCTCTGTGCAGGCAAGAGCCACGAACATTAACAGACATTGGTCTTTGGAGCTCCTCTCTGTGGGGTGTGAGCCTTTGAAGGAGTGTTTTTATGAATGGAGTTTTGTGAAGTTGCTGCTTAATTTCTGTCAGTGCTTTGCTGGAGTTTAGCTGCCCAGGACCACCCTCAGCAGGTGACCTTGGAGCAGCATCCAAGTTCATCCCTTTTTCCCTTGGTCCATGCTTGACCTAGGCAGCAACTATGCATTTCCTGCCAACTGGAATTTCTTGCTTGACCTCAGGTCTGCCTCATTGCTAGGGACCTGGTGGCATTTTGGGCTGTCTCCTGACCCCAACTGCCATCACCAGACACATTGGGCTTGTCTTGTGCAGGTGCTGTGGGACTGTGCCCTTGCCACTGCCTGTGCCTGCCCTGCATCTCCCTTTGCTCCTGGTCATCCACCTTCATGAGGCAGTCTCCTCTTGCTAATCCCTGAAAATTTCTGTACTTCTAAGATTAAGACAAGCCACAATATTAATATATCAGACATCTTTAGCACTTCCATGTTGCTTTTTGCTGCCTCTGAATTTTCAGCAAACTTTTGTTTCATTTGCTTCCATCATTTTTAATAGGAAGGTCTGAACTTCAGATGTTATTTTGTCCAAAGCATGCAAAGCTTTTATCAGCTGATAATCACAGATGTTGGGGTATTTATATTGACCTATTTAAAACCTCAAATGGTTTTAATAGAATAGGAAGCTTTTTAAAAGGCTCTTCTCAGAAGGGTTATTCAAAAAGCATAATGGTCCCAATTTGTCAAAAATGCAGTTTGCCCTTTAGCACAGACCTAGTACACAAAGTAGTTTTCAGACAAACTCCTTTCAAAATAGCTGCTCTCCAAGTTTTCAATAGCTGACACTGCAACATACTTTGCCCCTAGTTCAGAGGACAACCATTCTGCTCCAGCCTGCTCAAGAAGAAAGTTGACTGCCTCCAGCTCTTCAGATTTGATTGTGCCCTTAAGGTGTCTTCAATCTTTAGAAATTTTCATATTCAATGAGGAAGAGCAGGGAATCCTGAAGAAGGAAATGCCTGTGTGTGAGATGGAGCACAGGATATGCTCCAAAGTGAGAGCCACTGTCAAGTTTCTGAGGTTTTCACACTGCTTACAAAATATTACAGACCGTATTTTACTCTGCTGCACAGGGTAGGTAACCTTGGAGATAAATCATTCATGAATCAGTACTTGTGTGTTCTTAAGATTTTCTGAAGTGAGATATTTACATCCTTCTCTAATCCTAAGAGGAAACAGGTGGCTCTTCAATGTACTTGTGGCTCTTCAATGACATGCTCAGGCTCACAGAACACAGGCTCAGGGGTGGGTGGCTGCTTGCTGGGTAATTGCCCTGCTATGCTAGGCAGCTCCAAAAGCACTGGAATCTCCCTTACTAAAAGGAATGCATTGGATTGCTTGTGTGCAATCTGTAGGATGCATTTGTCTTGAATAATTTCCTTCTGCGCTGAGCACATTTATTTCTATCTACTTTCACAAGTTACTTTGCATTCAAATTGGAGCAACTTGTATGTACATTATGCTACAGACTGCACAATCTAAAAGAGACACATGCTGGAATATTTAGAGAAACTAAACCAAGAAATAAGTTGAAAATTCTTACTTTTCTCCCAAAGTAATAGAAAATTGTAGCCCAGATGTGCATTATGCAGACAGTACCAAGATTACATGAGAAACATGACCAAGGAACAAAAAGCTCAGGGTGAGGAAGCAACATATTGAAAATTATTTCCTCAAAGGCCCTTAAAGAGTCCATGGGCAGTGAGGTAAGGCAGTTTGCTGATACTGACATAGCTGCTTTCTAATGGTCCCTGGACAATGCCTTGGCTATTTCTCTGAGCAATCACTAACAGCACTCAGATTTCTCATTACAAGTTTCAGGAGTCCTGGAGACTGAAAGGCCATTTGTAAATTAGCAGCTACTGATCAGTGATTGACCTTCACTGTGTGATCAATAACACAGATAGTGCTAGAAGGGATAAGACAAAAGGTGGAAATTCTTGGAAAATGTACCAGTGAGATCAATCACATCAAGATCAGAAGTCCTCAATCCCCTTGTTACAACACATATATGTTTAAATTCAGCTTTTCTTTAGAGGTTTTTTGGTCACCAGTTTTTTGGGGTAATAACCCATAGACTTTTAACTCAAAAATTCCTCCAAACTGAAGCAGCTCCAGTGCATGGTACAGCCACTCAATGAGCAAAGGCACATGCCACCACACATTGCTCAGATTTTGTGTCCTATCCCTTACATTTCCATCTAAGAGGTTCAGAAGCACAATCACTATTCCTAAAGGAACAAGTTTGGATGTGATGACACTCAGGTCAGCACACTCTGACTACTGTTGAGACTTGGACATCACCAAATAGCAGCAAAGGTGACAGAAAAAGATTAATATCCAGCTTTTCCAAAGCATTAAGTTTGCATGAACCAGGAAGTTTAACTTAGAAATGCCTCAGGCCCACAGATCATTAAGCTAATCTCCTCTGCCTTTGGGAAGCAAACTGTAGGAAATGATCTGGCACCACATTTTCCATGCTAAGCTTAAAGGCCTCAGGCAAAGAGGCTACTAATTCCAATACATTCCCCAAGACTGAAGTTTCATAGAATTAGTTTGCTTTTTTCCTTTATTTCCATAGCTATATTCCTGATATCAGACCACATTCTTCCCCCTAAGTGTTTACAAATACCTATATTATATATAGTTTTTTACTTTCTGCCCAGATGTTTCCCACTAGAGGCACAAGATCAATGTCTAATCACCTCTTTAAGCCCACATCTTTTCTTTCCTTGAGCATTTTGAGTGCTGTTATTTCAAAATCTTCCAGTTTTTCATCATCTCAAAGACAATGACTAATTATTACTATTATATGTTCAGGCAAGTTTGAACCAGAGCATTTCATAAACCTCCTAGCACACATCAGATTGGTAAGGCCAGAAGTCCTATCTGGAATATTATGTGAGTAAATGTGAAAAACCATTCTAAAAGTGGCACAAGAAAAAAATCTATCAGCTGGCAAAAAATACACTGTTGAGGATTACCAACATTTTAGTTGGATTTAGCTGTATTCCCTAAGTGCTGCCTGGGAAGTACAACAAATGCAACAAATACAATCACCTCACAAAGTTATAAAACAATTTAAGTGAGATTCAGTAAGCAATGGAAAACTCAAGTCTTATCAAGCAGCATTTTTGTTCTCTTTCAGGAGATTCTTGCACAAAGGAGATGTGTGTGAGGAAGATTTCTAGAAAATCCAAAGGAAGCTATCAGATATTCCATTCCTGTTGGGAAATAGGCATTTACAAGCCTCTTTTTGCCCTCATTTTGATCTCAGTATCACAAAATATTCTGGGGAAAAAAAAGTACTTGTAGATGAATTTTAGTGCACAAATTTAGGCACTATTATAGGACTATGAGTAAGCACAGAAAAATGTCACAAATAAATCATTAAGAAATAAATTTAGAAGTCAAACACAGAGGGAGAGATGAGTGCTAGGCAGAACATGTGCAGAACCACAAGAGAAAGGGTAACATGTTGCAGACATTGCAGGCAGAAATAGGGACAGCTTGGAATATATTTCTTGTTGGAAATGGCAAGGAAATTCTAATCTCTCCCTTTCAATCACTTCCCCAAAAGCCCTTCCAAAGTTTGTTTATTCAAATGAAGCAGAACTTGGGCCAAAATGGAACCAAAGACATTTAGTGCATCCCAAATCTCAGTTCTATTTCTGGATCAGCAATTACATCTGTGCTGAGATGTGCCAGTTTTGCACGAAAAACCCCCCAGAAATTAAATACAAGATTCTGAATAAATTTGATTCAACATGAAAATCTTTATGTACATAATATCTTAGTTTCATTTCTTTCACTATTTCACATTAAAAAAATAAGCATAAATTGAGTTGATTTCCTGTTGCCCTTACTTGTTCCTCACTAAACACCAAGGAGCACGAGACCCTTCTCCATTCCCATTTTCTAGGTATAATTCTCACATCATCTCAAGAGGTTAATAATCTACTTTCTCCTGATATTTGTTTCACAGTCAAAAATCAGCACATGGTACATGTCATTCATTGAAGCAATCAGAAGAACACACTCCAGTCAACACCGTTTATTAATGTCAACCAGAAGAGCAATTATATTTCATCCAACCAAAAATAAACAGACAGGCATCACATCTTTGATGACAGCTAAAACTACCATCTCTACAGCTCTCATCAAGTCCCCACTGACAGAAAATTGTACATAGGTATCTGTGCTAGTCTGGAATCCATTACCTTGCAGTAATCAGAAAACAAAATTTGAGAGACACATTCTGAGGATGTGCATGGGAACAGAGGGAAATGAAAAAAAAACATAAATCTTGAATGAATCCAAAAGGAATAAACCACCAAAATATATAATGGTTTGATTTGTCAAAATAGACTACAATGGCTTGATTTTTTTGCAGGTTTCCTACATGCCTGTAAATCCAGACTAACTGTTACCATTAGAGTTCTGGTGGAAAGGTGGATTCAAGGCTCTGCTGCCAGTTGTTCTATGGAGTGAACCAACATGTGCTCAGTGGAGTCATGGGGCTACCAGTGGCTTGGGATACATTGAGAGAAGTCTCACAGAGTTAGAGATACAAACTGCAGGCAAGATGCATATGCATTCAGCTACACTTTGTTACTACACAGAAGGAGCCTATAATTAGGTGGAATATATACATAATTCTTTGGGTTTTGAATGTGAACATGAAGGAAAGTATAAGAAGGGAACAACAGATACATAAATCTTTGGGTTTTGAATGTGAACGTGAAGGAAAGTATAAGAAGGGAACAACAGGAACAAGATGAAGGATGAAGGGGAGAAATATTATTGTGTTCAATATCATTCTCATGCCTTATCCTACAGACAGCTGAGACCCTTAAACCCAGCACTGTCCCTTTAGAGTGTCATCCTAAATCAGTACACTACAGCCTGAAATGATCCTCTGATAGCACTTGATATACCTACTAGAAGAACTTGAAAGCTTTCAGTCACATTGTGTGCAATTCCCAATGAAATGACCCATTTTCCTCAGTTTCATGTACAAGTCTAGTTCTCAATGGCAACAAAACACTCTAGGCAGCAAATTTCGAGGTGTTACTGAATTTCTCAGGTGGTTTAAGCCACTTAATCTTTGCCCTCATGCCTTATAGTACCACCCAAGTCAGGTTTTAAGCACCCAGAAAGGCACTGTCTGATGTGCCTTTATTGCTTAATTATCAAGGTGAGATACTCATATTTAATTGGGCATTTAATTATTAGCACACACATCTCCAAGCATTACTACCCAAAAAATTCCCTAGGTAAAGAATATAATTTATCTTTTTTTTTCCCCCCTTGATGTCATTTGACTCTTGCATGATACTAAATTATACTTTGGAGCACAGTTTTAATTTTGCCAAATGGGTCTTGTAGCAGAAATTATAGCTCAAGCTTTGGCTTTCATGTATTAATGTCAGGTCAAATTGCAGGGCTCTCCTCAACCAGCTTTTCTGTGAACTCAGCTCATACCCAAAGCAAAATTATCACAACCCTGACCAGTGTGTGGAAGCCAAATCTTTTTGGGTGCAGGAAAAATCCCTTCCTCTGAACACCTGCTGTGCTGCATTCAGCTTGACTATGCTGTTGACAGTCTTGGATTGAGTTGTGGCCTGGGTAGGGAAGATGTGGGTCTGTACCTCAGCCCCAAGCAGGTGAGATGTGCCCTCACCAGCCCTTCCCTCCTAAGGCTTATCAACATCTATCAAACTACCCACTCTACAAAAGTGCTGCCATTTCATTAACCAGGAGGCTGTAACTACCTATATGGCACAGTGTGAGAAGAGAGACAGAAAAACCAGATGGGAAAGAGCCTTCATACATTATATACACCATAATTATCCTTAACTATGTCACTCCTGACAGATGGCTGGCTAAATTCTTCTTCAGTGATGTGACACAACCTCCTCACACAATCCAGTTGAGTGCTTCAGTAGCCTTAATGTTAAAAATTTTTTCTTAAAGACTAAACTTCATCTATTTTGCTGCCATTTAACCTGATTAACTTCTATTCCTTCCACTATAGACACATGGAAGAGATTACTGTCTTCTTTCCTTTTGTGCTCTTTAAGAATATTATGTTTTTATGTGTTGTCATCCTGACAAAACTGTTCTGATTGTTAAATCTTATGTTTCAGGTTGCTCTTACTCCTTTCCTTTGGGCTCTTTGTGTTGCTTTCCACATGTAACTCTGCAGTGTACAAAACTGGATTGGGTTCTTTAATTGAAATGTTATTAAAGTCTTATACCAGTCAAGACCTAACTGTGTTGAGAGAAACTGCTCAACAGCTTCATGTCACAAAGAAGACCAGAAACAATACAAAAATCCTTGTCAAAGGACAGAATAATCAAGCATGGAGGTGTCTTCAAGCTGTTCAGACAGACCTGCTCCAGGACAACAAGCAACACTTTTTATTGGGTAAAAAGGGTGATGACAGAGACATTTTCAGCACATTCCAAACAGATTCAACCCAAGGCACATCATACTGCAAGACTTCCAGTGCCTCTTAAACAGTGACTGCAACATCTCAAGTTTGCTTGGAAGCAAGAGCTGACAGCAACAGTGACAAGGAGAAAGCCTTGGGGGAATACTTACTCCAGGGTTTATAATCTTGTGCTGTTTGTGCCCAGGTTTTCACAGTGCACTTCAAAGACTGTTCTACAGCATGTAAAGCCACCTCTTTAGGATCTGATTCAACTGCCACACAAGTCATGGATCTAGGCAGGAGAGAGGAATTCTGCTGGAAGAGCTCAGAGTTTGCTGTAAGAGCCTGACATAAAGTGCACACAGCCAGAAATGTGGCCACAGGGTGCTGAGTTCTTAGCTTTTGGGGCTTTTCATTGTGCTTGTTTTCTTCCTTCCTGGTTAATAGCTCACTCTCCTCAATGAGAGTTCAGTTTGGTCATTTTAGACTTTAAGGTATGGAATAATGAACATATTCCAAGGACAGATCTGCCCAGGTAACAGAAATACCATTTGCATTTAGTTGATGTCTCATTAACATATCTAACCTAAGACAGAGCAAGGCAGTCCCAGACACTGAATGAGGCAGAAGGAGCTGTTGCTTTGTGTAGAATATCAAGAAAGCAGCAAACAGAACAGAGCTTCAGCCCTCAGTTTGTGATGGCTCAAGACTCGTGATCTACTGTGGCATATTTGCAACATTCAGGATATATTCAGTGAAAAAGGAGCAGGGACTTAGTTACTAAGACAAAACTACAAATGTTTCATTGCTCACAAATATGGTAAGTTGATAAATTTGGAAGGAAAATAAAACCAACATCCTACAGCACTGTGTGGGGGTGACAACTACAAACAGTTTTTCACATACTAGACCAAGCAGAAACACTTGAAGGTGAGAAGAGATAATCCTGGTGGGCTACCTCATCACTGAAGGATGCTATTGATCTACCCCAGACATTAATACACTTGCTCTGTACTGTCCCTTTGTCTCTATGTCCCCATCGACTACCACAGGTACATATTACACCTGAAAATACAGTCTGCCTCTTGTTCAAGTCCCCATTTCTCTACTAGATACAGCAAACCAACATGGGGCAGTTCCATGTTCTTTGTTACCTGATGCAACCCCCACTCAACAGGTCACCTGAGGTGATTAGAAAGGATTATCTTCCCTATCTACACTTCAGGCTTCCAAATTTACACCAAACTCAACTGCTGAGAACAACATTTTAACTCTTTTTCCCCCTTCCCCCAGTACTTCAGGGCCTGCACTTAGTGCAGAAGAAAAACTTTCTAACCAAAGTTTATGGTAAGTTGAACCACAGAGCTGCAAATGAGGTTATGGCTTCGGAAGCAATAACTTTCACCTCAAACTGGGTACTGTGACTTCTATAGATTCCCATTTTCTGGTTGTGTGTGGTTTAGGTCGGATTTTTTTTCTATTTTGCTAATTGCATCAAGAGAATTCACATTTGTGTTGGAAGCAAAAAGATAGTACCATTGTATTAATTGTGTGACCACCAGGATTTTACATGTAATAGCTCTCTGAACTCACATCAGCAGCCCAAAATGTCCCTAAACCCAAATGTAGTGCATCTGTCTGAAGGAGAAGCATCACATATGTTTCTGAGCACTGATTTTGCAGACTAATGGCAAAAGCAGATTAGAGTCTGTGTGAAAGCACAGCAGAAAACCCACTGAACTTCAGTGCACTCTACCAGCCCAGGACTCTCTCACATCAATGAGTTCCTAAATATTTTCCAGTGATAAAGGTATAAGCTCAAGATCCTCAAGACATGAGGTTTAACTATGGCACCCCTTGAATTGCATCTAATGTGAGTTTTGCATTTAAAATAGCAACCTCCTTCCTAATCCTCCCCTTCTCCCCAAAACACACAATCCACACCTTTTTTTAAGACACAACAGTGAAAAAATGTAATCTTAGGAAACGCTTTTCAAAAGAGATTTTTGTTCAAAGCCCTGCAGTCAGCACAGGGGATGAAAAAGGAACTCTTTGAACAGCTCAGATGATTTACTTTGCCATACAGGACAGTGAGTTTGATCTTCCAGCTATCATAAATGTAATCCTTGTATTGCTTTAGGATGTGTGATCCCTGGTTTCTGACACAGTGGGCACTCTTTGATACAGGACTTGAATGAGCTGTGTATTTTCCTCAAGAAGTTCCTGACTTAGATTTAGTGTTGTTGTGAGCATTAATAGGGACAGTCCCTTTTATGTAGGTAATAATGTTTCATTTATAAAAGCACATTCCAGGTCATTTAAGAAAGAAGAGAATAAAAAGAGGAACGTGGCAATAAACCACCTCCTCCAGGTCAGAGACAAAACACATGAATATTCAAAAAAGAAATAAAATACAAGTTTTTACTGGGTCCTGCTGTATTTTACCCACTTTTAAGCAGCCCAGCTGCTATCTAATATAAAGACCTCTCCTGTACAGAGACTGAGGACTATATCACAAACAGCAAGCAAACAAACCTTTTTTATTTTTTCCCCTTAAATGAACATGTATTTTCCAAATTTGTCAGGCCACGAGGCATAAAATTGGAGTCTGGAAGATTTTAATTGTAGCTTTACAGTTATGGAATTTGACATCAACTTTTCCCATCCACAGGCACAGAAAGGCAGATACAACCTTGCACATCAAGCTAGGGAGAAGTTTTAATCAACCATAAGAGCTGGAGACTCTGAATGACTGTAAAGTTAGGTCAGAATGGCAGTTATTAGGAGTTTATGGATGTATGACATTAAAAGAAGTCAATGCTTCCTTAGCACTGCATCTTACCTAAGATTTTAGTCATGTCCATGCTATACCAACAGCTTAAGCTAAGCACCACCCAGAGCCTTTTAAAATCATATCAATCTGTCATGGCATTTACAACCAAATCATCATTTTCTAATGCAAATACTGTCACAGCTTCAGGTCCAGCCCCAGCTTGGGCACTCAGAGAATTGTTCAGGTTGGAAAAGACCTCTAAGATCATAGTCCAACCATTAACTCAGCACTACCAAGGCCACCACTAAACCATGTCCCCAAGTGCCACATCTATATGGCTTTAAATGCCTCCAGGGATGGTGACTCCACCACTGCCCTGGGCAGCTGTGCCATGGTTTAACACTTTTGGTGATGTGGTCTCACCATCACCTCCTGCTCTCATTCCTCTCTGCTGGATACTCACATTCCTGTCTCAGAAAAGTGACTTCACTGTGACTAAGCTATCACTGCTCTCTTAAATTTAGCATCTCAATGACCACTCAGCAGAGAAAATACAAGTCTCACTTTTTAGTGAGAATGCAAAGTTCCACTGCTGTAGGACAAACCCATGCAACAACACCTGACACACAATATTAACCTAAACACTCTGAATCCTTCACTACAGATTCCTGGAAGGTCCGAGGGCAGATTTTAGTTCAGTACTCCTTTGCATCCATGCCCATGTCCCCACGATGGTTCAAGGTTCTCTTGCTTTTTCAGACTTCTCACTTCTATGTCTTATTTCTCACACCAGAACAAAACACTGTATACAATTTATTTCCAGGAAAACATGGTGTAAGAAAGAGGTGATTTTTCCCAAGTTCAGTTCATACACCTAAATAATTGTATTCTATCCCACTGGGATTGACAAAAAAATGACATAAAACACTGGTTCAGCAACATAACAATCTACTTCAAATTATGATCCATCTCCATATACAGTCTGAATAGTCCTGGCAGTTCCAAAATTGTCATGAGAAAACAACTCTAAAAATCAAGTATTTTGTACTGTCAAATGCAGATTGTTTATATACTTACAGTTCTTTAGGGAAAAACACAACACATGAGCAGCCCAGCATACAGCACCTTGTCCTTCAGAAGCAGAAGGTGCTTCAAAGGGATGTCATGTCCCTTGTCTGTAGTTTTAGTGAGACAAACTCTGTATCAAAGCATGTTTATAAGGACAGATCAAAACCAAAACCTAACAAAAGGACCTTGCTGCAGACAAAGGGTTATATCCACAGAAAGCAAAGCAAGTTGTGAACCCTATGTGAAGTTTTCTGACAGGATTTGCTGCCTCTTGCCATAGCAGATTACAGAAATCCTTGGATGGAGGCAATGAGGATCCTCTCTGTCACTGCAGCCAGTTGGAGATGTCCCTTTGCAGAAAGCACCCATTGGTTTAGTGCTTCTGCCTTGACCACGTGCAACAGAAAAGCTTCAAACCAGCAGCAGCTTCTTCATTGATGAATGTGAAGAACAACCTGCTCAAACAAACATCAGCTGCCAGGGGAACATTTTCCACTCATTCTCCAAAAGGTACCCAAAAACTTGCTAAATAGAACAAGTGCAGCACTGGGCAGCAGAGGGACATGCAGCAATGCTCCAATGTGCACCAGCTCATTTTAAAGACATTTCCCACTACTCTAGCTTGGCAGAAGGAACCAATCTCACGCAATCTTTCCTCTTTGTCCCAAACCAATCACTTGTAAATACTCCCCCATACTTCTGACCTGGTCAAGAATATTACTTTGCAGCCTTTGAAAGCAGTAAAATCCTCAGAGGACAGGAGAAAAGCTTTTGAGGTGAGTCAGGGAAAAGGAAATAAGGTTTTCTATTGAGGCAGTGCAAATGGTAACTAGATCAAGCATCTAATGAGATTTTTAGCATGGAACACATGGTAATGGGCCAACCTTGGGTGACTGCAGGAGCAGAAAAGAAACAAACACTCTTCATTTATCACACCTTCCTAACTCCGTTAATGCCAAAGGAGAGGAGTTAAATGGATTGAGCTGCGTCTGGGCAAGGTGTGTGTGTGGAAACATGAGAGGAATTTTCATTTACCAAGCATCTAATGAGATTTTTAGCATGGAACACATGGTAATGGGCCAACCTTGGGTGACTGCAGGAGCAGAAAAGAAACAAACACTCTTCATTTATCACACCTTCCTAACTCCGTTAATGCCAAAGGAGAGGAGTTAAATGGATTGAGCTGCGTCTGGGCAAGGTGTGTGTGTGGAAACATGAGAGGAATTTTCATTTACAGGAGAAATAATTGGGCAAGGTGTGTTTGGGGAAACATGAGAGGAATTTTCATTTACAGGAGAAATAAAACCCGTGGGTCATATTGTGCTTTGATTCTGTAGGACAAGCTGGAAGGGACACCATGCCAGGGCCAGCAGCACAGCCTTATGGGGTACAGCTCTTGAAACTGGTATTGTGCTGTCAAATTTTCAAAGCCGTTCCTTTTCTTCTTTTCACTCTTTTATCAGTTTAACATCAACAGTGTGTTCTGGCACTGCCTATGTAGAGCTGCAGGCCCAGAAACTTGAGCAATAGCCACAGAGATTGAAGCAATTTCAACATTATTGAAGAAACATTTCAAGAGAAAGAGATTCATGTGAAAATAAAACTAGCGTTATAAGCAATAAATAGCACTAAGTGGCTATTGCATAAAATATACTTAACTCACAATTTTAGAGGAAAGACAATCCCTAAAAACCCAAACAATAACCAACCAAATCCCACCTCCAATACTCAGTAGTTTAGAGCTTCCAAAGATAATAATTACATAAAATTGTGTCAACCCAGCATTTTGCTCTTCCTTGAAGAAATCAACACCTGCACTAATGACACCTCAGATTCAATACCAGGGAGTTCACTTTCTGCATTATACTAAGGATCCTTCACTTGTCCCTGCAAGATCATTGTCCCCAAAACATAGAGATTAGGTTTGAGACACACTGCAGTAATGGCCAATATTGGGTCAAGCTCACACAGGTCCATTTAGTTTTTCAGCCTGAAAAGCCAGAAAGAGGAAAACATTCATAATGATGCAAAAAGAATATAATGAGCATATTCCATTGCTGTTAATATTATCATAGAATCATAGAATCAACCTGGTTGGAAAAGACCTCCAAGACCATTGAGTCCAACCCTACCGTGGTTACTAGACCATGGCACTAAGTGCCACATCCAGTCTCAGCTTGAAAACCTCCAGGGATGGTGAATCCACCACCTCCCTGGGCAGCATATTTCAATGTCTGAGTGCCCTGATAGAGGATCAGTCTTGGGAGACAAAGACTCCAACCAGTGCTATGCTACTGACAACCTATACTGCCCAAGACATCCGTGTCCAGCTCATGGTGAGATACTTTTCTTTCCTCAGAATTCAGAAGCCTTAGCAACTAGTAATTACTACTATTATGCATTTAGTACTAAAGGGTGGTGAGACACTGGCACAAATTGCCAAGGGAGGCTGTGGCTGCCCCAACCCTGGCAGTGTTCAAGGCCAGGCTGGATGAACACTGAGCAACCTGATCTAGTGAGGAGGTGTCCCAGCCCAGGGCAGGGAGGGTTGGGACTAGATGATCTGTAAGGTTCATTCCAACCCCTGAATTCTATGATTCTATGATGATTCTGTGACTTGCTATGTAAGTATAATGACATTTCATATGTGAGAACAAAATATTATGGTACCAAGACCAATAATAATAATAATTCAACTAGCCAAACTGATTGCTAGCCTTACCCACTACCAGTTCTGGGACAATAGTGACTGGTTTATTTCAGCAAGAATATTGCTGGCTCTGCCCCAAAACTTTAAAAAACAGGATATTAAATGAAAAACAATTGGCATAGTTTGGCAAAACTGCTGTTTTAGAACTGAGATGTAGAATTCCATAGAAAAACAGTTTTTAAGTACTGCACATCCTTTTATGTTTGGGTGGCAGCAAAATCAGTAGTAGAATGCCCGGTATTGAGGATACACACAGCAGTTGAAGCATTTCAATTTATGGGCAAGCTGATACACTCAGAGAAATGCTTTGATATTCCTTGGGCTGATCTTTGATGTTTATGCCACTGCAGGCTCCATTTGCTGTTTTTACATCTTCAAAGGCATCTAAAAACCATCTTCTCTAGCCACATTTTCCTCTAGCTAGTTATTTGTAGAGGAGGGGGAAAAAAGACAATGAAGGTTGCATGAACAGCCAAGTTACATTCAAACATCTTTTTTTCCCCAGTCTTCAAGGAAGGAGAATGGAAAACAAAGCAAATACCTTGGTTTCAAAGCTATGGCCACCTTCCCATATCCTAACAGCACTAGGTTGGTGTGTTATTCCTGCCTGGATTCTCTGCAGCAATGCTCTTTCATTTCAACCTTGCTGTCACATAAGAGATTCAACAATATCAAACAGAATTTATAGACACATACACTGCTCTTGCCAAAGGCTACAGCTCTAAAACACAGATATTCTGCTCACTTCTTATTGTTTGTTTAATTTTAAATACATACAGAGTGAAAGCAAAGTTTGAGCCCATCTATTCTAATGTTATTAGCACTAGAGCAGGAAGCTCAATTAGATTTGGTTGGAGCAGACAGACATCCAATGTTGTCTGTAGCAGCACAGCACAAAGCTAAAAACATAAAGTAATACAAAGGAATATCTCTTTGCTATGCTGTTGGCCATTTGTGTTTGAAAGCATTGTGTCAATAGAAAGCTCAGATATCTCCTAATTAGTCACAATGGGCAAAGTGAATATTTACCTGTTGGCTGGCCATAGTTTTATAAAATATTTACAGCTGCACACACAGCCCAAAGAATAAAATATTTCTTTTCTTCTGACATTTTCTACTTCACAGGATTGGCCTGAATGTTATAAACCTGTGGATTTTGTTCAGAAGTTACTCTGAATCTAAAAGAATTCCTTGAAACCATGCTAGTAACTCCATTTGAAATGCTGGCTACTGAATGATCCTGCTTTCATTTTCCAGGGAAAGAAGCATTTTGCAGGTACACAGCAATCTCATTTCTGATATGGGAGAGGGACAGGGTGGAGGGAAAAATGATTTATGTGACTTTAATGTGATGTGAGGCAAGTGCAAGATACTATTAAGATATGGTCAATGGCACAAGGGCATTTGAGAGCCCTTATGCTCACACACCTTTGTCAGATTTCAATAGAGCAGCTCTAAAAATTAGTTTTTAAAATAGGATCAAGTGATTTGAAATATCTTGGGCTAAAATACATCTCATCTACCACATTCATGATGAAGCACAAACAAAACAAGACATCAAAAATCTCAGTCTGACCGTGCTACAATGACATGTACAGATAAAAGGAACTTTTCCAAGTGCCCACTTTGCCATGAAATTGTCTGTTTTCTTCCCTTTATTTCTGCCTTTCCGATATATCTCTTTTAAAGCATCAAATCAGCTATAACATGCCATTGACATTTCTTTCTATTGTAGTTCTAAGAAACATGAACATTAATTTATAGTAAAGAGAACTAGAAAAGGTCAGCGAGCTGAAAAAAATGCTTTTTGCACTAAATGCCCTGACAATAGTTAAGCCTTTCAAACTAGGAGGAGGAGTTTTTTGGTCCTTTCACCAAGCAGCTGAAGAAAGCAAAACCATCTGTTGGCAAATATTTGAGTGAACTTCATCTTCACAGTGAAGAGCACTGAAAATGCAATTCCTTCAACATAACACAGATCCTAAACATGGATGTTGTTTATAACACATTTTCTGGGGTTTATGCAATTACAGATAAAATAATAACTCATAGATAACAGAGAAGCCAAACAAGTACAGTTTGTGGCCAGTATTCCTCCAAAAACAACCAAGCAGCATTCCTGGGGGTGCTGGTGGATGAGAGGTTGGGCATGAGCTGGGAATATGCACTGGCACCCAGAAACCAACCATGTCCTGGGCTCATCCCCCCAGTCTGGGCAGCGGCTGAGTGGGGATTCTGCCCCTCTGCTCTGCTCAGGTGAGACCCACCTGCAGCACTGCCTCCAGCTCTGGGGCCCAAGCACAGGAAGGACATGGAGCTGTTGGAAAAAGTCCAGAGGAAGCCATCAAGATGATCAGAGGGATGGAGAAGCTCTGCTCTGAGGAAAGGCTGAGAGAACTGGGATTGTTCAGCCTGGAGAAGAGAAGGATTCAGGGTCACCTAATTAGGTCCTTCCAGTACCTGAAGGGAGCCTACAGGGAAGATGGAGACAGACTATTGACAAGGGCCTGGAGAGACAGGACAAGGGGCAATAGCTTCAAATTGACAGTGAGTAGGTTTAGATTAGATATTAAGAAGAAATTCTCCCCTGTGAGGGTGCTGAGGCACTGGCACAGGTTGCCCAGAGAAGCTGTGGCTCCTCCACCCATGGAAGTGTTCCAGGCCAGGCTGGATTTGGCTTGGAGCAGCCTGGGCTGGTGGGAGGTGTCCCTGCCCATGGCAGTTAGGTCGGAACAAGATGATCTCTAAGGTCCTTTCCATCCCAAGCCTTTCTGTGGTTCCCCACCCAGAACACAGGTGTATTTGCAATGGGCCCTTACACCTCTGCAGTCTGTTCCTGGTGATGTGAATTATTGTCTAACCCCAGGTCTGCCCAGGTGCAGTCATGTGGAATGCTAGTCACTGTTCTACAGCTGAATAAAGAACACAGGTAAAATGACTGAGGCTATTTTAAAACAAAAAAAAAAAAGAGTCACCTCTATTTGACACTAGAGAGCCTGGAGCCTGCCCTTCCCTCATTTCACATTCTGCATCGTGGGTGACTTCACTCCCTCCATGAAACACTGGAGCACTCTGACAGAGGCTCTTTCCTGGTGTGCAAATACCATTCAGAGGACATTTTCCCTTGTCATTTTCTGCTGCTGAAACATTTCTGCTCTACTTCAGAACTGCTTATGTTCCCAGGACTGTGATAGATTGTGATTTTCTCTTTGCAGGAAAGTTGTCACCAGTTTTATTCCCTTTTCAAATTGGATTTCGTATTGATTAAAGGTCCAGGCAGATTGTTTAGTTATCCCTTAGGAGAAAGTACCCTACAAAATATGTAATTTTCCATTACATTCTATATGTAGTGTTTTCATATCATTGTATAGAACATAACATTTAATTTTATTCCCACTATAGAATTTTATAGGGTGGTCTTAAAAATCTTTAGGAGTACACATAATTCCTTATTAATTTCTCCTGTTTTTTTAAGTAATCCCTGCAGGACCTCTTTGCTTTCATCCTTAATAAATTCTTCAGCTATAGCTCACAGAGGTTCACTGAACACATGCAGATGATACAGTGAGCAGTATCTTTAGCATGCTGAAAACCTGAGGTAGGACAAGTTGAGTTGAGCTACTCAGGGGCACTTGACTATTTCCCTATTTTCAAATAGGAAATGATGCTGCTGTTAAGTTCTAACTTCTTTACCCCATACAAAAATACGTGAAAGGAGTTATTCATTTCACAATGAGCATTCTTTCTCCACCATGGGACTAGAGACACTAATTCCTGTCAATAAGGGCTGAATACACATTGCTGACTCAACAAAAAACACCAACCAGGCACTGGCACAGGTTGCCCAGAGAAGCTGTGGCTGTTTCATCCCTGGGAGTGTTCCAGGCCAGGTTGGATGGGGCTTGGAGCAACCTGGGCTAGTGGAAGGTGTCCCTGTCCATGGCAGGGCGTGGAATGAGATAATCTTTAAGGTCCCTTCCAACCCAAACCATTCTGATTCTATGACTTTTGTATGCCAATTATTTTACTTCATGCTCACAGTTATTCCTGTGAATGATGTATTCAATTGTGTTCTTTTTGGGTCCTCCAAGAAATTGAATTTGTCACCCTACATCTTCTCCTTTACGAATAGCATGATCACAAGGGCCTAGTTCTCACCTTTCATGACAAATAACAGTTTTAAACAAGGATTATTGTGGGTAAAGGAAAACAAATGTTTACTTAAAGAGAACTCAAAATTTCCAAACCAAATCACCGAATTTTCAAGCATTCAAAAAACATACTAAGCACTCACTTTCTGTTCAGGAGCCAGAAGACCCTTCAGCCAAAAAAAAAAAAACAATTTAAATTAAAATTAGTCTTAAAATAGTATTAAAATTAGTATTTACAGTGTTTGTTGAGGGACCACAAGGACAGGAATAAAGGGCTGAAACTGTCAAACAGTGAATTTGCATCAAATCCCTTTCCTACTCAACTCCAGTTGATTTGAAAGTGATTGATGTGCCCCTTTCAGTTAAGTACAGTTTGGAATGCAACTGCTAGAAGAAAGATAAAACAAGATATACAGCTGGACCACAATTGGTTGCATGATTTAATAAACAACACTAGGGCAAAAGGGAAATCTTGCTTAAAACTCAGCAGTCACTTCAAGGGATGGATGGGAAAGAGAACCAATGTAACACTGACCAGTAGGGGCAATTAAATAACTGCTTAATGAAGGATTTGAAAACAACAAGGAGTGCAGTTCAGTTGGATGCCTTCTTCAAAATACATTCCACTTCAGCCACTCTCAAAAATAAGGAAAATGTAATGCTAAATTGTATTTTCCTGATGACGTGCAGTGACAGAGCCAGGATGGTGTTGAGGAAGATGCTCACCCAGCTCCCTGCCAGCAGAGACACACTCCTCAAATTTTCTGTACTGCAGGACTGGTGTGGAACCCAGCGCACAAAGAAAGGAAAGATTAACAGCACAGGAGAGAAACAAGTAGCCCAACATTACACAGTGGCCTGAGGGCAGACTCAAAGTCTTTTCCAGCATTTCTCCAATGTATTTCTCAAGTATTTCACCCTACCAAGAGCCTCTATAAAATGCAGCTAATGTTTTCTCTATATTGCTGTGGTCACTGCCATAAAATATAGTCTGGAAACACCTAAGAATGCTTTATTGCATGCCCTTAATAGGGAGTAGCCTAAAGGTTCATAGGCTTAATAGTGAAAAAGACCTTTGCTGTTTCCCAGGCTTGTTTTTCCACAGATTCCCATTACCATCAGCCTCATCCCTGTGCTATATTAATGCTGCAATGTTGTACATTTGCCTGTACTGACACATTCAATTTATCCCTTCTGCCATTTTTTTTCTCCCTCTTTCACCTACCACATATCATTTAGCACTGTATTTCTTTCTCATTTTAATCCTCATCCTGAATCTCAAGGAACAACCATGGATTCAGGGTCACTGATCCAGGATCACTCAGGATTTTCTGTTTAAGAAAGATAATTAGCTACTATTCTTTGTCTGGTTATGACAAAACAGATGCTGTTTTGTTGTTAAATATTGCTGTTAAAAGGATTTCTGTATTCAGCTCTGCATCCTCTGTGGCCTGAGATGCAAATATGGCCTAATTCTTTAAGCTGTGTGCATATGGGGACTTAAAAAAAAGGCAAAGTTGCTGGCTGCATGCAGGATATCCCCAGCAAAGGGGTTACAGGACAATAATCCCACTGAAACTAGAGTGTTTCTGAAGACATCATTTCCCTTTCTCCCCTGACTGTACCCCTGCCCTTTCACAGCACAGCCTGATCCTCCAGGGCTTCCTCTGAACTGCTCTCCAGCTTTTACCAACTGCTGAGCATGGAAAAAAATCACATGGCCTGAATTCCCAGGTTGCCTCCTGACCAAGTTTCCACTCCCCATTCAGCCCCACCATTGCTGTTTGCCCATGGGCTGTGATCAGTACTCAGCTCAGAAAGGGGCAGTGAGCAGTCACTGCAGGATGTTTGAGGGTTCCATGCAGCACCTGCATCTCAAAGTCTCCAAGCTGATTTCAAATAACCAATTTGGACATTAAAGCAAGTAAAAAGAGGTCTTGATGTGGGTCTTGAACACTGCAGGTAAGTGCTATTCCTGGAATTATGTGCACAAGTGCTAAAACACAGGGGGAAAGGGCCTTTCTTCCATGCAGACAGGCAGGGCACAGCTTGAGGGAGAGCCAAGAGCCCAATTTCTCACCACCAGAGCTACCTGGCTGTGCATTAAGTCTGTTTTCCTAATGTTCAAGTTTCCCTGAAAGCTTTGTAGATTAATGAGTTGAATCTCACAGAATCCACATACAGAATTGCAGACTACACATACACACTTCCATCAGCAGAGCATCTACAGCTACAGAAATGAATCAAAGTTCAAAATAGATAAATGTCAAATCACCTACACCTTTACATTACCCAGGAACTGGAATTTTGTCTTTATGCAACTCCTCTTATCACTTCATTGGCAACATTCTCTGAGCCAATCAAAAACTCAGGGCTCACTGTGCCAAGATCATCTATATTCCAACATCTTTCAAGCTTCAGAACATGGAACACTACCAAATCACAAAGTTATTTAAAGTGTGTCAGGTCACATTTACTACCTGTCATTGACTTTCATGGCTATAAAACCAACTCCTAAAGCTGACGTGCACGTGTGCACATGTCTGTCTGTGCATGTGTCTGCCTGGTTCATTTCTCCAGTGATCCCTCCTCTACAAGAAGCCTCACTGCCTTAGCTTGTATGTTTTATTGCACATGAAATAAATCTTCACAGAACACCTGAAAGCCTAAGTTTTCTGTTTGGTTGGAAAAAAAAAAGACAGCAAGCTTGTTCCTGTCATGTTTGTTCTACTCTAAGCTACAAAAATCAAACCCAAGGATTGTTATTGCCTCAGATTTTACTTTCTTCTCATCTCTGGAGGTGATATGAGAGGATTCAGTTCTGACTCTTGTGGAAACTGTTGTCAAGAAAGCACGTGAGCAACCATAGACAAAAATCCTCCTCTACCTTTGTGTCTTGTTGGGATGCTTCAGCTTTCCTTGGATGCAGCTCTACTGGAAGGCAACTGCAGTTTCAGCCTCAGGAATCTGTTCCTCACTGACCTTCCTGCTGTAGCAGTCAGTAAGTACACACATACTCAGGGGTCTTTAAACAAAAATAGCATCAAAATCATGAAGGTCATTTCATGGGGGAGGTCACTTTTTCAGTATTTACAAACTTGAGTTTGTTTTCTTCCCTGTTTGTTGGCTTGTTTGGGGGGTTAGATTTTAAAACTTTGGGGCATTTGACTTGCTTTGTTTTTAGCTTTAAAATATGTTCTTAGAGCATATTTGTTCCATTTTCATTGAAGTCAAATGCCTGACCTGGAAGAAGTCCCACACCACTTGGAAAAATGTTGCTTTGACACTTTCAAATGTAATATCCACTACTGTAGGTGCCAAGAGCACATTGCAGCCATGTCAGCTGGACAGATTAGTCTCAGTTATGTACTTGGGTATTGAAATGTAGCTATGGGTTCTGAAAATAGCAGGGGGAAGAAGAGTCTCTCTCATAGTTTTCATTGTTTAACTGCAGCACAAGGCACTGGATAAAATATGTTCTTTCTGACCTGCAGTATCTCGAAAACCAAATCAATATTACTTGCTACAGACAAATTCCTCAAAAATCAGCCTATAATGCAAACCTGATTTGGTTTTGTCCTGTTCAAAATCTTTAGCTTCAAACTGAAAACTGCAGCCCGAACTCAAAGTTGTTGATCTTTGTATTTTTTAAGGTTCAGTTGAGAACAGCAACACCCATCTCACGTCAACTGTAAATTCTCAAAATTAACCTTGCAAATAAGAAAAGTAGCTTGTCCTTTTCTCAACTTTAGGTTATAAAAATTCAAGGAGTCAATAAAGTGCAATTCACCTTTTCACCATGGCCTGATTCACAGTCTGTGCTCATATGACTCAGATTGAGAAACAGATAGCTTCACTCTCTCCCAGGGAGAGCAGGATGTGCTGCAGACACAGCTGTAAGAAACAGGACCTGGTGGGCACAGCTCCTTGTATTAAGGAGCCTCTTACCTCTGGCAGTGGTGTTTTTAAGACAGAGATGTGCAACCTTCACCCAGTATTACTGTTTCTACCACAACAAAGGGGGTAAGGAGCATCATAGAATGGTTTGGGTTGGAAGGGACCTTAAAGACCATCCAGTCTCACTCCCTGCCATGGGCAGGGACACCTTCCACTAAACCAGGTTGCTCAGAGTTCCATCCAACCTGGCCCTGAACGCTTAGCACCAGAGCTGCTAACAACAACAGTGGTAGCAGCTCCCAGTGCAGGCAGTCCTGCTGTCCCATAACTAGTTGGGAGTGCAGGGAGTTGCTCCCTTGGATCTCCTGTGCCAGGTAGATAGAAAGAAAGCTTCAAGTTGATGCTTCAGTTTTGTTTTCTCTGGATATAGCCCCATCAGCCTGAGCCTGAGCAAACAAAGCACATCACTCTGTCTCTGGCTGGAAGGCTCAGTGCTGGTATTTAGAGAAGGAAAGAGCTTTAAGTGGAGCACATTGCAAAATAAAGTATCATAAATAGAATGTTAGACTACTAAGAAACCTCCTGGGCTCTTTAAATTTGTGCTTCTTATTTCTGACTTCTCAACAGAAAATCACAGACTTGTTTTATCATTTAAATGTCTAACACAGCAAAGATCAAAGTTTGGTGTTGAGGAGTTCATCTGTTTGATGAGCTAATCAGCAGAGCTGACTCGAGTTTTAGGGGCTTGAATAATGTAACAAACAAAAGGAAAAGGCAACTAAAACCCACAACTGTACAAGCACCTTGTGACAACATCATCATTTTGGTAATCTAAACCTAGATTGGACACAACAGAAGAGCAGAGTTTTCTGCACTGTCAGCAGCAGTGCAATCCTTCCAGGGCTCTGCCATCTCTGCTTGTTTCAAAACAACTCTACTGCTATTTCAGCCTTCAGGAGCTCTTTTTCCTCCTATGAGAGACACAATAAGGAAGCCTGATATAATGAATGATGTCTCCCACATCCCGTGGTCACGTTCATAAAGGCTTATGAGATCTCTCTTCCCTAACAAAGCTACTCTAACAAGGTCAATGCTAATATTTACATACCTATAGCCACAAGGGGACATTCTTATTTTGAGAAGGAAACCTCACTGTCATCCCACCACAGTTTGTGGATGTATCTACATAAATACATCTTCAGTTGAGCCCGACCAGGTTACACATCCAGAGATGTGTAACCATAGCTTACACTCATGTCCTGTCAAAGCCATCCTGACAGCAAATTATATTTGAATATTAATCACCTCCTCCCTTTCCTCTTCTGTCTACTCTGCAAATGACTGACAATCCTTGCCAGCAGCCATTCATAAACAGGATAAAAATAGGTTTTATCTTAAACCAAGAAGCTCCCAGAAAGATATACGACTGCAATGGAAAGCTGTTTGTATCAGATGATACAAATCCAGCTCTTTCATTACTTTTCAGTCATTACCCAAGACACCAGAGAGTCCACAGCAAAATATAAGGAAAAATTTCTTCACTGACAGGATTGTCAGGCTTTGGAACAAGCTGCCCAGGGAAGTGGTGGAATCACTGTCCTTGGAAGTGTTCAGAAAAGGTGGAGATGTTGTGCTTGGGGTTATGGTTTATTGATGGACCTGGCAGTGCTGGGTCAGTGGTTGGACTTGGTGGTCTTTTCCAACCTTAATGAATCTATCATTCTATGTTCACAAGCATTTTAAACAATGGAAGGTGTTGGCCAGTAAAAATTACTGACATTGGTACAAACTTTGAATAGCCAGAAATTCTCCCTCTCAGGGCTTGAATTTTGTTCTTATTATTTTAATCTCCTCAAACCATGATACAAGATGCCAGAAACCTGGTGTGGAGAGCTTACTCTTGGCTAGAAGCTGAAGCTCCAGGCCCTGCCTGCATGTGAGCTAAAGAAAGGGGCATTAAGGACTTTTCACCTTGTAAACTGCAGTGTGAACAGGAACAAAAAGTATAAACCAGTAAACAGCTCAGTCTGTACTTTTAATTCACAAATATCCTGCAAGTGCCAGTCCAGAATCCCCAAGCAGTTCACAAGCAGGAGATTACAAAGGAATGCTAATATGTATCAGAACATCATCCATATGTATAAGGACATAAAGGCACTGGAGAACAAGGCTGAAGATGGAAAAGCCAATGCACATTCTTTACACCAAGGCAAACAGCCCATCAAGGCAAACTGGTGTACACTCAGGGCTTCTTTGCAAATGTAAATGGAATATTGGGCAATTTGTGCAGACACCAAAATGCATTTTTGCCCAGCAGTTTGCACACACACAACACAAAGCTTTACTTTGAGCTTATACTGAACCAACAAGCAGAAAAATGTACCCAACACAAGTTCTGATCGAAAACAACGAACCTCATTGATTCCAGGCTGACAGATAACACACACAGGAACTCTGGCTACCACAGTGATGTACTGAAAATCATTAAGGTTATAATAAAGCCAATGCAATAACAGCAAAATTGCACTTTAAACTTCCAACAAGAGCCTGCTGTTGCCTGCTCCCCAGTCCCAGACTGTCTGGACAGACTACCCTTCTCATTCAGTGTGCTGGGCACTAGACAAAGTGGCAGACAGACCTCTTGTCCCTCTGAGAGGCCCAAAGCAACAGATGGAGCAATTAGCTCCCTGCCCCACAATATTGCTGGATTTTGCACCAAGGGTGCCAGGGAAGATAATTGCTTTCCAGGCTCTCCTGGAATATGCTGCATTGTTTGCTGACAAACTCTCTTACTCAAAACACACAGCATAAAGCCCAGGGCAGGGAAGTATTTGTGTGCCTCTGTAAACAAAGCTAACCACAAAAATTCATCCCCAGTGTGATATCCAGCATTTGGAGGTAAGTCTCTAGCCATTCTGGTTGATGCAAAACACATGTATGTGAGATATTCCAAGATGTTGCCTTTTTGCATACTAAACTGGAGCCTTAAGAGATGTTTCCACCTCATTTTAACCAGAATTATGGGTCATTATATAATGTTCCTCAAGTAAATTGCCTCCTATGTCTTAGTCTTTTAGTGGCCGTATTTCAGCAGCAGGCAATTTAATTTATATTTGGCTCTGTGGCATGAAGAGCAAACCTAGATATAAAATGATAATTAAGCATTTTGAATTAATTGCTATTACGGCCTTGACATTTAAACTTGTCAGTTCTCTATTAAAGGCTTTATAGCTGCTTCAACCTCTCTTTCCTTATTTATCTCTTCTCTACCACGTGTTTTCCCTAAAATTCAAGTAAAACATTTAGAAACACTTCACAGCCTACACATTCCTTTGGATATCACCGTGCACTGAACATACTTTGGTTTGAGATCATTCCAGGCTAAGAACAGACTTTAAAACTACCAGGTCATGCCATACAGCTGAATTCCCACTGAATTCAGCCCTCTCAAAATAAGCCTCTATGCATTGCAAATCCAGGTTAGAGTGTTAGGGAGCACTTAAGGAAGTTTCAGGGACAAGTTATCCCATGTGATTCCCAACGAGCAGACTGCACTACAAGTAATTCATTGCTCTCAAAGGAGAACACGGGAGCCTGCAAATCTCTCCTGATGAAAGCACCTTTAACTAGTGTTGCTGCTGTCTCCATTCCTCAGCCAGGCTGTTCCTCTAGGCACAGCCTATTAGCACCGAACAGTTTTTTTCCCCTGACTGCTTTAACAAGGCAGGTATGATTGGTGAGGCACAACAGGGACAGAGTTCATTTCCTGAAACATTTTATACTGGGTAGTTTCAATCTACTGCTTTGCAGAGTTCTAGTGAGCATAAAAACACAGAATGGTTTGTGTTGGAAGGGACCTTAAAGACTTCGTGCCCACTCCCTGCCATGGGCAGGGACACCTTCCACTAGCCCAGGTTGCTCCAAGCCCCATCCAACCTGGCCTGGAGCACAACCAGGGATGGAGCAGACACAGCTGCTCTGGGCAACCTGTGCCAGTGCCTCAGCACCTCACAGGGGAGAATTTCTAATATCTAATCTGATATCTAATCTCTGTCGGTTTGAAGCCATTCCCCTTGTCCTATCACTATCTGCCCACATAAAAGTTGCTCTCCATCTTTTTATAAATTTCCTTTGGTAGTGTAAGAGGCTCTAAGGTATCTCTGGAGCCTTCTTTTCTCCAGATTGAACAATCCCAAATCTCTCAGCCTGTCTTTGTAGGAGAGGTGTGTCACCAATAATATATCCTATGTCTTGAAACTATTTATGTGATGCTGCAGAATTTGCTAAGTGTCATCTTTGCAGATTTTCAACTCAAACTTCAATGGGCTCTAATCCCATAAAGCTGACTGGAACAGAACTCCATCAGTTGGACAGAACCCAGTTCATGCCAAGTCTGTGCTCATGCAAATCTGTTGAAGGACTGACACAGAAACAGTAAGACTCTATATGAATTAACATATTTTCCATAGAGCATATTGCATTTGTTGCTACTTCTCACTGATGAAACTGCTCCCTTACACCACTCCTTATCTGCTCCTTTAGAACAGATAAGCAGGTAAATCCCAGCCCATGTTCAATATACACTCCCTGGTGAAGTTCTTTCCATTCTTGCACAGAATTGAGTCTCTGTCAAACACAGTTTGGTCACTTGACTGATGAGTTTTTCTAATGGAGCAGGGTAGACCACAGAAGAAAAGGAAGTCAAAACCAGCTGTTCCCAGATGTGCAATGCCTAAATTCATGCACACATCATTTCTGCTACTCCAAACTGTCTGCAGGGGAACAGCTCTGTTGGGCCTACAGTCTGTCAAAAACATCAGCTTCTGCAGGATCTGCACAGCTACAGGGAGGAAATAGGGCATTATTTATAGTAAGTGGCAAACCATTCCTAATTCATTCTCGGTGACTCTAAAAACAAACCAAGTTCTTATGACATTCAGAGGACCATAACAGCTCAGTTCTGGTGCAATTCAACATGAACTACTGTGGAAATCTTTGTCAGTTTTCCACGCTGTGAGAATGGTTTTCTAGCAGGACATGAGTGGCAGACAGATGTGCTGGTACTACTGTTTTATTGCTTTTTCAGTCTCCCTTTGTCGCAGAACCCTTGCCTAAAAAAGTAAACTTTGTTGCAATTCTTCCTCATAAACTACCAAAGTCAGACAAAACCTACTCATCACAGTACTATGTGCTCTTCTGCTTCAGAACTGCAGCATCTAGTTCCACCTCTTAAGCCATGAAGGTGTTTATCTGGAAGCATAACACAGTTATTTATGAGGCTTTTCCATAGTACCATACAGAATTCCTGGCAAGGAAAGTGGAAGGTGGAAAGCAATCCACAATTGCAAAATGCTGTCACTCAGCCCCAGTGAGGGAACTTGAACTCCAACAGCTGCAACCTACCAGGAGTTTGAGAAGGTCCTGATGAAAAGTTCATAGCTTCTTATATCAAAGTATTATAGAACTTCATTGCAAAAGTACAGGAAGGAAAATTTCATTGCTTCCCTTTCTAGCAGGTCACTAAGATTT